>NC_142895.1:19965000-20005000 GCF_054131105.1 Drosophila navojoa
GCAGTTGCAGTTGCTGTGGCGCTTTGTTTGTGTAACGGAAATTCCTCGCAGAGGCCGACTTCAACAGCCTAGACCAAGGGGCCACGATTTGGCAAGTCAAGAAAGCAACAACAACTATAGCGCACATAAAATATGAGAAGAAAAACAAAAAAAAAAAAAAAAAAAAGAGAAGAGAAATAAACCCATAAGCTGAAAGCAAATCAACGGCAGCCAAAGTCGTTTCTCATGGCCGACTCGAGGCGTCAGCACTTGATTGTCTGTGTCAAGTCGATGGCTGCTTGAGACATCCGTTCATTAACCCACAAACCTGACAGATTTGCATAGAACTTGATTACCAATCGATTCTGATAGCTGTTGCAACTCTTTTCTTCTTCTTCTTCTTCGTGTTCGCTGATTGCCTGGGAGCCGACTGTAATTGCTCGAAATATATTTGTCAATGTTTAGCGAACAACTTTTTCTGGTAATGCGGAATTACAGATATATACATATACATATATACAATATTTAATTTATATATATAAATATCCATATATACATATACATATACATATATTATATGCACTTCAGAGTAAATCAACAAATCTTATCTGATCAAATTTTGAACTTCGTTAAAGCACGAGTGAGAGACTGAGATAGAGCATGGATTAAAGTAAGGCAGATCGACATGGGAGTGGCGATAAAGCTTAATTGTTGACCCATACAAGTTTATCTACCTTATGGGAATCGCAAAGCAAAAGCAAAGCAATGTGTTGAGAGACCAAGCGATTGGTAGAGAGTGAGAGTGGGTCAAAGATTAAAAGAGTTGATTAAGAGCAGAGATAAAGCTTCATTCTTGATCAATATCAATATAAAGAGACAGAGACATGGAGAAAGACGGAGAGATAGATAGATAGAGGCGGATAGGTGGAGAGAGATAGATAGATAGGGTGTACGTGATAGATAAATAGAGAGAGAGAGAGAGAGAGAGAGAGAGAGAGAGAGAGAGAGAAGAATAGATATATACAATATATAGAGAGAAAGGGATAGATAGGTAGAAGGAGAGATAGAGAAAGAGAGACGGGGAGAGAGAGAGAGATTGATAGAGAATAAGAGAGAAACTGAGAGTGAATGAGAGTGAGAGTTTGTGTGAGAGAGAGAGAGAGAGAATGTGTGTATCACAGTGTATGAGAGTGAGAGAAGCAGAAAGAATAGATTAGAAACTACAAGAGCAGAATGAGAGTCGAGTAAGTTTTCATACATAGTTGAGAAGCGCAAAGAAGAGCAATGCATTAAAGAACCAACAGTTAAAAAGATAGAGTGCATCAAGGTTCACAAAGGAATATTCATATGTATTTATATATGTATGGGAGTATATGAAAATCAGCTCTTCAATCGTGACATAAACTCTAGCTTCTCCCTCTTTCTCATTTTCCTTTCCTGATAGTTCTAGTTCTACTTCGATTTCGATATTCGAATTTCAAGTGACGTTTTCCTTTTGATTTGCTCTTTGCAGCTGCTCAGCTCGCTGGCCAGCGATCTGGATGTGATGCTGAATGATTTGCGCTCAGCGCCCAATCATGGTACAACAACAACGACAGCAACAGCAACGACAACGGCAACCATACAGCAGCAACAGCAGCAGCAGCAACACCAGCAGCAGCAGCAGCAACAGTATCATCAGCAACATTCAAGGCAATTGCAGCTGCAGCATTGGCAAAGCATTAACAACAATAACAATAATAATAACTTTAGTTATAACAACAACAAATATAATAGCAATGGCAACGGCAACATACAGCTGCCACGCCCACAATACTTAAGTGATATCAAATTGAGGCCTGTCAAAACGGCCGCATTAGCAACGCCAGCCGCAGCAGCAACAGCAGCAGCAGCGGCAGCAGCAACAACACAGCAGCAGCTACAACAACAGCAGCAACAGCAACAAAACCAATCGAATGGCTTTCAGCGCCGTCGCTTGACCACAAAGCCAACGCCGACGCCGCCGCAGCGTCGTTCAACGCGTCGCATGCGCAACGAGCAACAGCAACAGCAACAGCAACAGCAGCAGCAGCTGCGCGAGGAGCTTGAAACTGATGCTGATGATACGGATGCCAGTGAATTGGCCAATATGACGTCACCGCTGAGTGCGAGTGCGGCGGCCACGCGCATCATTGGCCTATCGCCGGACGTTAAGAAGCTGCAAAGGCTGCCGCTCTGGTGCCGCAACAACAGCAGCAACAACAACAACAGCAGCAGCAGTAATAACAATAACAATAGTTGCAGCAATATTTTATCAGCGCAGCGTCGTATAGCAACAACAACAACAACAACGAAACGCCAAACTCAACAACATCAACTGAGGTAAGTGTTGCACGCGTACTTACACAGCTTTGCCCTAGCCACAGCTCCATAAGGAAGTGCACTCGACCCAACATTTGCTTAGTCATGCAGAATTGAAATTTGGGGCAAGAAAATACAGGGAAGTCGAGCTAGTCGAGCTGACCTGCGGCTGGGGGATGAGCATGGCCTTGCGGATGGCCAGTGCATAGAACCAGGAAGGTGATGCGCCGTGGGTGTGCCAGCCATGACTCAGACTGATGTGTGTGTGTGTGTGTGCATATATACATGTACACAGAGTCACAATCACATTCACAGTCGCAGTCGCAGTCGCAGTCGCAGTCGCAGTCACAGTTCAGTCTGCGGAATGGTTCATGCATCGTTGAGCGCTTCATGCGAATGGCAAATGCTTGAATGCCTACAAGGTGCCTACCTAGGCAGTCAGTCAGCCAGCCAGACTGAAATTGCAGGGCAGCAGCGTGGGCTCAATTAAAGGGGCATGCGTGACTAATAGATGCCCTGCTTAGATGATATAACAGTCGAGTAAATCGAGCACAAGCTTTATATATTCATAATATTCATTTCATATAATCTTTAAGGCCTGCGCTTGCAAGCATTCTATATATCATATTTATCGATTTAATGCAAACACAGTTATCGATTATATATAACAGAAGAATCTTTAACAGAAGTAATTCTTCAAGGTTTTCTATATGGAATTTATAAATTCACTTTCGTACTTACACATGGGCTGGTGGGAAAGTTTTTATTTTTAAGATCTGCATTCATTCAACGATATTTATCGCTTCTAGAACAACAAAGTTATCGGTAGTATGAATGGATGAATGAAGGAAGGAATCTATAGCAAAAGTTATGGAACTCTACTACTCCCAATAACTCTTCGATTTGCACAGAAATTCAAACTATCGAGAATGATCGAGAACGAATTTTTTCGATGCTATAGTTATCGATTGATTGAGTGGGGTTTTAACTATCGAGACTCGATTATATTTACTTGCATGCATTACACACATTCGCTTGCAGCGAATATACCCCTTAACTACACACTACGTACAGGGTATACGCAAATAAAACAATCGAAACTCCGGAGACAATGGAGAATTCCTTATCTAATTGCAAGCACTACAAGTGTGTGTAGTTAAATGTTCCATCCGTTTATCGTGTACCCATCCGAGGATAATTTCAGTTTAAATAATACCTTGAACTTACCTTTCGAGTTCAGTTTGCTGACGACTATGACAAATAAACTGCAGTGCGGGAAGGCTAGCGATTATTTATTTTGTATAAATAAATACAAAGATAGCTGATCAAAGAATCAGTCGATTGTATATGAAAATGTACATATATAGGAGTATTGCGATTTACAGGGGTATCTAGTCAATCTAAGGGTTAGTTTATATTTATATATGTACAATATAAAACAGAAATTACTATATATAGTCTTACTATATATTGTATAGTAATATATATACGACTGAATATATAATCTTGTATTTGTATGCTCATATAAATATAAATGTAATATTTAAAATCATATATATATTCTTATATATATGATTTGATTGATTATGATTCTCTATTTGCCATATGCATTATGTTATTTTTATACTATTTAATCCTCTGAGAATTCGAACTTCCTTCGTCCTACGTCTGTCCGTCGGATTATGAATACCTTTTTTCACTTGGTAAGGACTGGTAAGAGCGGGAATAAATAGGTAAAACTGGATACGATTCTAATGTTACGCAAATTTGATGAAGAGAGCTTCATCCGAACAAAAGTTATTTAATTTTTAGATTTCCCTCATTAATGACCATGGAAGCTGAAGTAGTATAAGCTTATAGGTGCCTTTCTATGTTTAGTCTCTTATGTATAAAAGAAAAGAGGTCAGGGTAACTCCTAGTCGACCACTCCTAACTAAAACACGTTGACTTGTTTGATTTCCGTTGACTTTACTCATTCAATTGAAATAAAAAATTGTTATATATATATATATACACACATGCATATTATTATATTATAATACACCTTTCGATTTGTACCTGCTCGATTTCAATTTCAATTTCCATTCACTTCACATTCAAGCGTCGCTCAATTAGTTGGCTCGACTTCTGTTTGGGAAATGTCAAAGGCGAATTGCATTTGACAGCTAGTTTGGCCAGGGATTTGCTGGGCTTGCGGCGAGCACTGTAAAGCTCGGCGCGTCAAAAACTAAACACAGAAAAACCAAAAAACCAAAAACCCGAAAAACAAAACAAAAATAATATTTTCGTGTAATCCGTATAAGACGCAATATGTTTAGCATATAAATTATGAGGCCAGTCAGTGGCAGATGCTGAAGTGGCTGGTAGAGAACTACCAAAACAAATCCCAGCAGCGCCCCTGCCCTGCCTGCACCCGGACACCACACACAAGACCCTCAACGCGTTGTAGTGGCTGTTGTTTTTGTTTTCGCCATTTCGTAATCGTCGTAGGCGTCACATGAATTTGGCTCAAGACATTTTGGCCAAAAGCAGAAAAAAAAACAACAACGAAACAACCAACAGCTAGCAAATGGAGGGCGGGCTCTGGCAAATATGTTAAAATGAAGTGTTATATATTTTATGTGGCTGGCCGCAACAGCAACAGCAACAGCAACAGCAACAGCAACAACAACAACCAATAACAATTTACAACAATATCCCTTGACAAGAACAAATACAACGGGCCATAAACTTAAGTAAATATGAATATGGACATGGCTAGGATGACGATGGCTTCTTCAGTTTCAGCTTGTTGACAGCCGCACAGTCAAGGCAAACCAAGCCAAGCGGGGCAGGGTGGCAGGGGGCGTGCGGCTGGTGTGAGAAAGGATGTCTGGATGGCATCGCAAAGGGTTGTGACTTTTGTGTCTTTAGCTATTTATTAAATTTGTTTGCCAACACAAACACTCGCCAGTTCTATGCGGGCTGACAAAATGTCTATATATTAAATGCATATACATACATATATGCATATATATATATTTGTATATGTATGTATGTATATAAATGGGCGGGCAGGAACAGCAAACAGGACCAGCAAAACATGAGCTGCGTAACTAATTTGCTTAAAGTGCACGATGGCTCATCAGCGACACTGATGGCACAGTGGTGCAACAGCTATGGAAACTGAGAGCAAAATTTGATGTACAGAAACTTTGAGACTAGACGTGATGCCTCCTTCATCAGCGACATGTATAGATGACACGGTGGTACGGGGAAATTTTTAAATATATTGAGCTTTACTTTGAGCTAGAAATTGATAGAGAAACACTTTTGCAAAGGTAGAATAAACGCATTAGTGAAATAGGTACTTTAAATTTTTACTCTTTCTTCATTATTAAAAGTGAGTTTTTTTTTTTTCTTATATCTAAAATTCATTAAGGTTAGCATTCATCAGACTAGCATTTCCATAGAAATTTTCCCTGATTTCCCTGATCATATGCCGATTGGCAAAATTTTTGATGCAACTCGCAAAAGGGAATATTTGTTTACTTATTTGATATATGTTGGATAATTTCCTTTACTACAACAAGAAGAATTTATTGCAGTCATATTTGACTGTAGCCAATCTTGTCAAATTTTTCTTGGTATTTTTGATTTCAGATTCAATGTTATTTGCTATTTTACCTTTTTAAAACTTTCGTAGCCTTTTTTATATAGAAATAATTCCCAAAAATATTAGCTCTTTACAATCTAAGGCTAAAGTAAAAATTTCATAATTTTTAAATTGTATTGAAAAATTTAATAAAAATTATATTGAATCAAAATGAACTCATCTGAAGGTTTTCTTCGTCATAAGTGATTTTTTTTTATATTAAATTTATTTTCTCTCAATCAGAGTGTTCTTCTATAAGCTACCTTCTGGTTAACTTGGCTCAACATAAATATTTTTATATACAAAACATTTGCTGCTATACAAAGTGTATTTCATTCAAATTGGAGACATAATTCAGTAATGAGATATAACTGTTTATATATAATTTACAGTGAAGGTAGTTCAAGAAAAATATTCAGTTTGGTTCAAATGGGAGCATTCTTTGATGAAATATATTTATTTTTTTTATACCCTGAACTCATTGAAAATGGGTGCATAAAAGAAGTGCAGAATGATAAGAATATCAGCTTGGAGGGTTCAGGGTATCTCCTAGTCGAGCAGTCTCGACTAGAGCCTTCTTACTTGTTTACTTTCAGTTAACTTAGTTCCAGAAAAATAGTTCTTTTTTATATAAAAATATTTAGTTCATTGAAATTGAGGTGTTCTTTGATGGGATATAAAATCTTTTTACTGTTTAGCTAAGAAAAATATACTTGTTAAATATAAAAAAAAATATCGTAGCCAATCCTTCAGTTTCTCATAGACAGCTAACCACTGTGCACACACATACAGACACACACACACGCTTATTTATATACTTCGCAGCCGCAGCAAACTTTTTGCTTCAAAGTGTTTTGTGGTTCACATGCAATGAGCCCCAAACGCAAATGAAAAGGAGTGAGCGTTACGGTTGAGGGCGTCTGGCAAGTGGGTGGCTGTGGGTGGCTGAGAGGCAGTGGGTGGCTGCGACTGCGGCTGCGGCTGCTTGCCAAGCCAAGTGCTGATGTCTAAGACAAGTTGGTGCGTATGAGCAACAAATGGATGTCATCTTTCAAGCTCCCATGGAGACGGTACAGCGACAGGTGTTTGCTTTATTAACTTGCCAATGCAGCCACGCCCCTAAGCCGAGCTAGCGAAACCGCTAACTCTTAATTTGCGCTACCTCGAAGCGTGGCAGGCAGGCAGCTCATGTGGTTGACATGTAAACAGATTAAAATAATTAATTTATACGCTGTGGGTCTCATCTAACAGCAGAATTTGAGACTCATTGTTGTTGTTGTTGTTGTCGCATTGTTAGCAAACTAATTTAAGCTTTTTTGTCAGCGCCTAATCAAATTAATTAGCATTGCATGCGCACATTAATCAAAATGCATAAATATTTAAACAGAGCAAGTGTGCAAGAGTGTGTGTGTGTGAGTATGAGAGTGCCTGTGTGTGTGAGTAAGTGTGTTGTTTGTCAGCTTCTTCATCTAACTTATTTGCAAGGCAGTTGAGTTTTAACTTGATGCTTGATAGCTACACAGATGTAGATATCTATAAAAACGAGTAGAAAAGAGAAGAAAGAATAGAAACTAGAGGAAGAAGTATGAAACGAGATGGAAACAGAATCAAAGAGAAGAAAGAAGGAATCCTAGAGATGAAATGGAATGGAAGGAGAGGAGAAGAGAAGAGAAAGGAAGAAGTGAACGAAAGACAACAAAAGGCAAGAGAAAAACCTGAAAAGCTACATGAAAATCGAAGATAAGAAGGGAAAGACAAGAAAAAGAGAGCCAATAGAAGAAAGTACATAAAAAATTGAAATACAAAAAAACAGAGAGACAAGTAAAGGAAAGAAATGAGAAAAGAAAATGAGGGAGAGCCAAGACCACGAAAAGATAAAGACAGGAGCCCACAGGAGGTAAGGGTAGAAAAGCAAGGTAAAGAGACGAATGGGTAAAAAGAAAAGGAAAGTTAGGAAAATATTTCCCAACAAAGGAAAGAAGACGCAAAGAGGATACAGCAAACACGAAGCACCAAATAAGAAAAGACACAAAAGGAAAGAGAAGAAAGGAAGAAAACTGAATATAAAAGCGAAAAGAACTGAGAGGAGGATAAAAGAGAAGCAGGAAAGAAAACACCCGAAAGGCTGTGGCATGGGATCAAACTGAACGAAAGAGCTGAAATGAACTGAAATGAACAAACTCATTCAGTAATCAATTTTGTGAGTTATAGCATTTTCCACTTAGTCTATAGATTAGCTATACAGTTATTCACGAACAATTAAAGCACACCCATGCGGTGAATCAATGAAAGCATTAAATAGAATGAATCCGTTAATGAGCTAGTA
This sequence comes from Drosophila navojoa, assembly GCF_054131105.1. Taxonomy (NCBI): domain Eukaryota; kingdom Metazoa; phylum Arthropoda; class Insecta; order Diptera; family Drosophilidae; genus Drosophila; species Drosophila navojoa. The sequence continues at coordinate 19,973,280 of NC_142895.1, forward strand.
AATTTCGTAACAAGTCAGCGATATGACTGACTATCCCCAGCAAACTGATCGACATTTATTTTCACAGACAATCGAATTGATTTACAGCTCTCCGCTGCTAGCGATTATTAACCGGTATTGCGCGTGCCAAGTGATTTTCATTTTTCATACAACCTTCACTCCAAGTCCACATTCTTTTCTGGCTATTATTTGGCAACTGATTGAGTTCTTTGAGTCTGAATCTGAATCGGAATCGGAATCTGAATCGGAATCTCAGTCTGAGCTGGGCAATTGACACGTGGAATGCATTGGCAAGAATGGCATCAAGGCAATCGCAGCTATGTGAAATGAATGGCAAGCATATGGGCGTCTAATGGCAACGAATGTTATTCAAATCCAAAATGCCAATCAAACCGCGTCTGACTGCATGATGATATCGAAAGTCGTGGCATTAGCGCAGACAGCAATCGTATCAATCATATTTAGCATACAACTGTCAGTGGCTCAATGAGTCAGTTAGTCAGCTCGCAGCGAAGATTGACAAACTGAGTAATTGACAAGTCCGTTTCGAATGTTGAGAAAGCTCGAATTTCGCAATTATGCAGGAGGGTCAAACGAATGGTGGGGGAGGAGGGTGGGGCAGCCAAGGCTCCCTTTGGACAGCTGTAAAGCTGACAGCAGTTTTTGGCCAGCTCCATTCAAGCGTCTCATTAGCCGAAATTCTTTTAGCCTGAACTGATTTGCGCTCTCATTCACACACACACACACACACACACGCACACATCGAGCGTCGTCATTGTGCTCAGCTCACACCGCATTCAGTTATGCAGAGCAGCAAATTTCCCCTGACAATAGACCGCAACGAAAGAGCCAAAAGACCAAAAGAATGACCAGAACCATAAAAAATGCCAACCTTCAGAGTGCAAACATTAAAAGCCAGAACGTAGAGAGAGCCAGGAAATATGCAAATTGAAAGGACAACCAAGAATAGAACTGAGCGCCGAGTACTAAGAAATGGCCGTGGGTCTGCCAAAAAGCAGGCGGCAAGAATCGCCCCACCCCACCACCTCGCACCACCCAAACAACAACACAAGACCAAGAAAGTGTTTGCCAGAGAGTCGTTGAATGGTAAATACCCTAGCTGAGCATAGGGTAGATAATGTGATATATATATGAGTGTATTATATATACATATACATATATCATATAATATAGATATAACAAATTTGTATGAAACAAAGAAAGAAATACTCCATAATCAAGTTGCTGCATTGAGCTTGATAGCTTATGAATTAATTGGGCTACTTAAAAGATATGTAGTTTATATCTACCCATACTTAATTTCTTATTTCAATCTCAAACTGATAATGACTTTAAGCTGATTATGAAGAGAGTGAATATGTAAGGGTCTTGAGCATACAAAGCATTAAACGTTTCCCATACTAACTGCTTAAATATGGAAGAAGTATGGAAGGATTTTGAAAATACTATGGAAAGACTATATAGAGTAAGGAAGAGAGTGTGGAGTGGACTGTGGATGAACCATAGAAAGACCAAGGAACCACAAGGGATATGCTATAAAAATATGATACAGAAACTATAGACATATAATATCTTTGTAAAAGAGATATTATAAAACTATAGAGAAACTATAAAGGAACTATAGAATGATTAAGTAAGGACCCTGGATGAACTATAGAGAAACAACAAAAGCTTCTATAGAAAAACTATAAAAGGGGCTATAGAGAGACTATAGGACAGTAGAGTGATTATAGAGTGAGCTGAAAAGAACTAGAGAGTGAGTTATCATAGAAGAACCATAGCTGAACTATTGAAAAATATTCCTATACGGAACTATAGACCAGAATATGAAAGGTTATAGAGAAGATTAAAAAGGGAATAACGAAAGGTTGCACAAGAACTGTACTACAGTATGGGTCAGCTAAAGAGTAACCTTAAATTGTAATCAAATCAATGGAAATCCTGCTCACATATCACCCATATATACATTATATAGTGTATACTTTATGATACGACAGACAAACTCAACTCAACTCCAGCGTACGCACATCTTGCACACTCAATTAAGCATGCCCTGCTGCAGGGTATTCGAGAGTTGAAGCTGACGTAAATTGCATATTAAATTTTACATTTTTCATATTTATGCAGCCGGCGATGCGGCGCACTCATAAAGTGAAAGTGACTCAAAAGGCATTTAAACAGTGGCCACCGGAGCCCGGGGACTACGCAAGTGCGTGGAGTGGGTGGAGTGGTGGGGGTGGGTGCGGGCACAACAAGAACAACATTTCAATTTAGCAAAATATTCATTATGCTCGAGTGTAGACTGTAGGCAAATGGCGCTAAACGGAAGCGGAAACGTGCCGAACAGAAGTTGACCCCACATCAACTCACGGTGGGCAACAAAACTTTTAACACACACACACACACATATATATACATACACACTCAAATGTATATACTGTTAGCCGGCACTCATTTGGCCATTGTCAGGGAACGTCTTCATTGTCGCCGTTGAGCCACATCCTTGGCTGAGTCTTTGCTGCATTGTGCAAACTTTTATAAAGTTATGAAAAGTCATTCAAGTGCGTGGCTCTAAAAGCGACAGCCAGACAGACAGATGGAGAGCAAAGCAAAGAAAGAGAGAGAGAGAGAGAGGAAGAGAGTTGAGAATGAGATTCGGTGAGACAACTTGGCGACTTTTTGGAGCACTTTGTTCTCATTTTCAGCGTGCTTTCTCCACCTTTCTGGTGTTTTTTTCTTGTCTTCTTGTTTTTGGAGCGCAAAAACTAAAGACAGCTTCGACAAGAAGTGCGAGCAGGTGGTTGGGCGCGGGTCCAAGACTTGGCTGACAATAAAGCCGTCAGAAACGTGCATGTCGACAAGGATGTTGTCCTTAAATGTGTGCTGAATGTCCTCGATGTCGTCGCCGTTGTAGTTGCTATAGTTGTAGTTGTAGTTGTTGTAGTTGTTGCAGTTGTTGTAGTTGTAGTCATCTTAAGCGGCAATCCCAAGTAGTTAGACTCTATAAATATATATGAAATAATGGCCATAGCACTTTGTGAGACGACTTGCTAGGAGAATATGATATAGTATATAGAATATCATATTTTTTATAGTTGTATATTTTAAAGGTTTTTGCAAAAAGAAAGAAAAAAGATAAAGCCATATGTAGGTAAGCTCTGTAAAAAAATTAAGAAATTTGCGGCATATGATTGCAAAAAATAATGTTGAAGAAAAAAAAAAGCGCTTAAAAAAATATATTAAAAAAAAAAACTATACATTTTAATTAGAGGTATAATTTATTATAATATATTTATTATAAAACAAATTTATATGTACATACATATATACATCAATTGCTGATTTGCTCATGTACATATATAACGCATATATAAACTATATTTTCTTTGCTTTATTCACAATCAAAACGATATTCCTACTATTTGCAATAGTTAGACATACATATATAAAAAAAAAATTGTTGATAGCCGGATTTAAAAATATAAGATCTAAATAAAATAAAAAAAAAAATAACAAAAAACATACAAAAAATAAAATAAATAAATAAACTACAATTTATTATTATATTGAATATATACATATATTATATAAAATATATATAAATTAATATTAAATATATATAAATTAATATTAAATATATATAAATTAATATTAAATAATTGTCAACAAGCTCAAAAATGGATTACGGAGTACCCCGTATGGCCTAATAAATATTATAAAAAAAACTTGAGTAGTTATATATTAAATAATTCTCATTTTTAAATTATATTAAATGTTTTTTTTTTTTTTTATATTTATCTATTTTTTAATATTTTGTTATATTAATATTTATTTCTATTATAATATTTTGTTATATTAATATTTATTTCTATTTTATATTATTAACTATTCCTTTATACATTCTTAGTCAAAATAATAGGTGTGAAGTTTCTTTTATTTTTAAATGATAATGACGTCTATATTTCATGTATTAAATATTCTCAGCACCTGAATGCAGCTTTAAGCCAGAAAACTGTCACATTTATGCTCTAAAATTTATATATGTGTAAGTAATATACATCCCTGTGTATCCTTATATATCCTTGCACACTTGCTGTCATAACTAGTGTAAACTGTGATATTGACCTGGCCGAAAGCTATTCACCATGTTTGACTATAATTGAATCTCAAGGCTCAGCAAATGGCAGAGCATTGCAGCTGAGGTGTGCTACAGGTGAGCGTTGTCCTTCGGCTGGCAGCTTAAGTGAGCTTTGCCATTAGGTTTGGCTGCCGCACAGATGCTACCTGGCTAGCTCTCTGTCTGGCTGTCCAGAGTCTGTCGTGAGCTGCACTTTGAGCGCTGCTGCCAAAACTCATTAACCACACGCGTTGGCCACGTTCAAAGTTGCGGGCGGCTTGCCACACAAGTGGCAACAGGGCGCGCAGCTTCACAATTTGCAATATTCTAGAGGCTGCTGCTGTTGCCGGGTGTCACTCAGGGCCAGCCACGCCCCATGCCACAGCAGGCTGTCGCATTTCATGTGCTCAGGATTGCGTGTTCGGCGCGCAGCAGTAAATAATTTTTGCCCAAAGGTTGTTGAAACATTTAATAAAACCAATATAAATCATAACAAACACTTAGCAAGACAACAACAACACACACACGCACACACACACAGAGAGAGACAGCAGAGGCAACAAAGCGTAACTAAAATTCCAAAGCGTTGCCCATTTTGGCCGCAAAAACTTCTGCCGAAGTCGCCGTGCACACAAAAATGCCGAGCAGCCTGCGAGCCGGCAAAATGACAAACGCCAACTGTACGTGTGTGTGTGTGTGTGTGAGAGAGAGAAACAGTGTGTGTGTGTGTGTGTGAGAGAGAGAGAGAGAGAAGCAGTATGTGTGTGTGTGTGCTGTATGAGCGGAGGCATAAAATTCAGCATTGCAACGCGTGAACGCACCTTTGCCTGTGCGTCTGGCTGACTGTTGCCCTCACTCTGTCTCTGTCTGACACGTGTGTATATATACACATATATATAATGTGTATGTGTGTGTGTGTAGCCATACCGTTCCATGCTATGTCGCCTCTTGCATAGTTCCATGTCCATGTCGCTGTCGTTGGCCACGCCAGCTTCCCCATAGCAACATTCAGAGCAGCATCAAATATATATATGTCATGCGCCACTAGCAAATACCCTGTAAAAAATAGTATTCAATGTTAGACTATAGATTGCTCTTAGATAAAGTTTATTGCAATAGAATCTATGTACTTCAATAGAAAATAGATAGGGCATAGAGATTATATGGATAATCAACTATATAGAGAATGATTTTTTTGACATATGCCCTGTATATTTACTTGATTGATTCTCAAAAGGAAAATTATGCGCATTAGTTAAAGGCTTAATTGACTTTTGATAGAGAAATTACTTTCGTAGGAGTTTATAAATAGTTGCATAATATATATCCTGTATATCTTTTGAACTGAATCATATATATTAATAATTTGTATCGATATGTTTCTGCTGTATTAAGTCCCAATATTTATTATATTTCGATTGTATATTGAGTCTTCCTGTTAGATAATATATCATTTGGGTGCGAAGACTTACTTTTGGATTGGAAATTATAGAGAAAAGTTTTTTCTTCTATACCTCAAGCCTGTTGTATTATTAAATAAGTAAACACAAGTAATTTTAAACTAGTACAAAATGAATTGGATTTTCTTTAAATATTTTTCCCTAAAAAAATATTTGCTTTGAAGATCTCATTGGATTAGAAATTATTAGAGTTTTATAATATATTTATCATATTCACAAAAATATGCAGTATTTTCCTATGAGTATTAGAGTTTCTTAACATCAGCTTGAGTTGCCTTTTCCATTCTCTACATTTACCAAAGTTTCCTTTCAGCCTATATACCCGCTCTGTTGCTCTTCATGCAGGGCAATAAAATGCGCAAAAAATTAATTGCGGCGCATAAATCAAAAGACTTTTGCTCTCACTCTCCGTCTGCGAGCGACTGGCTCTGCACTCGAAAACGCCTCTAACCCCACCTGCGTTGCGTTGCTTTGCTTTGCTGTGCTCCAACTCCCCCTACACACACACACACACACACTCACACACAAACACTCATATACACACAGTGAGACATGACATTTGGCATCTCCCTGCGCACTTGTTACTATTTTTGTTTTGGGCCATCGTGCAGCATGCATGATTCGCATGATTCGCATGATTTCGCATCCAGAAATTGCAAAGTTTGCTTCGCATATTGTTTACTTTGAGTCTTTGGCATCAAGGCCAGATTTGATGGGGCCCTTGCACGCCAACACATTGGCCCCGCTAGGTGCTGTTGACCGAATTGTCGAGTGCTGCCAATAATGATTGCACAGTGACAGAGAAAGGGGCGAGAGAGAGGGGAAGAGAGAGAGAGAGAGAGCTGTAAAACAACATCCCATTGGCCCTGACAGCCTCATAAGCAGCACGACCAAAGCTAAGGCTGCCTGATGAATGCCTTTTTCATGGCTGACAACTTGATAAGCGTGCAACACAATTGAGCGCTAATTCAAAAGATTAAATCTGTTTTATAAGCTCAATTGGGTAGCTACTAAAGTAGACTTTGTTCGTCGCATGTGTCGTGCGACTTTATGCCATATGCGAGCTTCCAGTTAATATCGTTTCACTTAAAATGCGATAAAAATTCATTTGCAGTTCGTTTTACACTAGAATTAAATAGGAAACTTCGCCAATAGACGTCACAAAGCATTGTAGCTCCTCGACGTTACGCTTAAGGCGGTGATTAAGCAATCCATCAATCTGTCAATTACTAAGTCATTAAGTCAATGCCTAAAAAATGTGTTGGAATTTCTGACTAAGAGACAAGCTGACACCTGTTCAATACAGTTACACTACATATATAGCACCGTCCTCTATTGTATGGGACTTACTATGGAATATATTTAGTTTAATAGCTTTTACGTAAAATATACTTTCCTAATCAAATAGGCGTGGCTGTCTTAACTTGAGAAATGCTTGAACTCAAATTGATAAATTATCGAAAATTATAGATAAATTATCGTTGATGGTTGATGTATTGTGCAATCAAATAGATCAATTATTCGGTGATTATTGCCCAAATATAAGTTAATAAGTGTAATATTTAATAGATGAATTATGGGATATTTTTAAGAACTTTTCGAATATTATGAATAGATTATGGTAGTCGATTTTTAAATTAGAATCGATTTTAGCTTATGTTACTCTTTTTTGTGAACAAATGTAGGGTAAGAATAACTCAGCTCATTTTTGTATTATCAATAATACAGTCAAGTCTCGATAATTTGAGCCCTGTAAATTGAAAATCGCGATAATTTGAAAAAGGGTCTCTACCCTTGAATTTGTTCGTTCGTGTACATGAAAAAAACATCATGCGCTGATTCTCCATATTCAATGGGTTCAGGGTATAAAAAAAAATTTTCCTTTGCCATTTCGACTCGACTCGACTGTAATATATCGTTAAATTATATATATATATATATGATTTTCTTGATAATACAACTAAAAGGACTCATCAGGAAAGTGTATTGGATCTTCCACGCCTCCTGTTGTCTGTTACATACATTAAACATCATCGGATTGCCCTTTTCAATGAGTTCTGCTCGCCTAGGTATAAAGTCCAAGTTGATTTTTCCCAGAATCTATAAAAATGCATATAAAGTAGATAGAGATAGCAGAAAGTTAAAACTCTCTCTCTCTCTCTCTCCTTCCCTCCTTCTCTCTCTCCCTCTCTCATCCTCACTCCCTGACAACTGTCCATATTTTACAGTTTTCTCTGACTGCAAATGAGAAACTGTACTTTTACTAGAGTTTACAAAAAAAATGGGCAAGCTTTAAGTTTAGCAAAACTCAACTTTCTCATGAAGGTAAACATTTTTCCAGCTATTTCATGCTGGAATTTTGCCTTCCGTTAGCCCTTTTTGTTGCACTCATAAACTAGAAATTTAAATGCATTCATTATTTATGACAATAATTTGTGTTTTTGTGTTGTTTTGTTGTGCTTTCTTCTCTTTTTCTCTATTTGTTTGTATGTTTGTGTAGCTGTTGCCAAGGCCGTTGCACAATTGTTGTCGGGCTCTGCTGACAGGCAAATGTCCAAGCGGCAGACAGAGGCTGGGAGCGCCATATCACGCATACGTCATGGGTGCCGGCTATAAAAAGTAACCATGCATAAAATACACACGTCAAAGCAGCGAAGAGGAAGAGCGCATGAACAAAAAAATAACAGAGACAAAAAAAATGCTCGTAAATAATGCACAAGCGATTTATCAGCGAGACAGTTGCATTTGCCAGTTGCAGTTGCAGTTGCGCGTTGCAGTTGCAGTTGCAGTCGCGCGTTGCAGCAGCCACCCTCGACCCTCGACCCTGGAACCACGACCCGCTACGGCACTCAACGCGCCCGCGACTTTTCAAATGGCAATTTGGCAATAGTTTTACAATCTGCTGTCAGCGATGGCTAAAAAAAAAACCCAAAACCAAAACCAAATCCAAGCAGAACCCACATGAAACTGGTCCCACTCTGAGGTTTCTTTTACTATTTTGTTTTTTTGTTTTTTGGAGTTTTTGGAGCTTTTGTGGGTTTCACTGTGGCTTGGGCTTGGGTCTGCCTCTGTCTCTGTGTCTGGGTCTCGGGTTTTAGCCCACGCTCGCCGACAGTTTGTTTAGCCCCGTTAAGCCTCACACTAATTACACTTGCGCTTTTTACAAATCCAAACACACACACACACACACAGGCGTAACATTTTTCTTAGTCTGGCCGCAAAAAACACGTTGAAGTAGAATGAGCTACAGCTCGAACATATTTTCATTTTCATGGTCAAACTGACAGTCAGCCAAGCTGGGTTTTTATTCAACTCTGGTTACAGTTAGCTTTTTTGGTTTTATGGCAGCGACAAATATGCAAATACCTCGACTGCAATTTCCCTTTTTGTTTTTTTGTTTTGTTTTGCATTTCACTTTTTCCGTTTCCGTTTTTCTTTGCGCTCTTCTGTTTTTTTGGCCCAAGCACGCAAATCTTGATTTAATTTCCGACTATTAAGCTTAAATGGCAGCCAGCCAAAAATATTTGCGGCTTTCGTGCAGCGCTGCCAAAGGATTTGTGCTTTAGCATGACTTAAAGCTCATTAGTCGCATGCATGTGGAAACTTTGTGGCAGCTGCTTCGGTGCTATTAGCAAATGGCCAAATTGTTTCACAAACTATGCAATTGCGAATTCGCCTAGGCATTCTTTTGCCCTGTTGCCGCACTTCACCTTCAGCGCTGTGACTGTGTGGGTAATCATGCTTGTGGCTTGTCTGCTTGAGCTATGCGGCTTGACCTAAAGCTCATTAGCAGTTAGTGTAAGTTTTCTTCTTAAATTTCGTTTGAATTATGTGTGCTTGTGATTTATGTCATGTGGGTAGGTTTCACCCTGTTTGCCAGTGTTGGTAAACCCTATGATGTTCGGCAGTATTGGTAAATTTGATTATGTTTGCCAGTGCTGGTAATCTTCACTGTGTTCGTTAGTGTTGGTAAACTCTTCTATGTATGCCAGTGTTGGTATACTTCATTTGCCAGTGTTGGTAAGCCATATTATGGCATTGGTAAATTTTACTATGCCTGCCAGTGTTGATAAGTTTCAATATATTTATTAGTGTTGGTAAACTCTTCTATATTTGCCAGTATTGGTAAACTTTTTAATGTTTTCTAATAATAATTAATTTCACTATGCTTAGTATTTGTAAATACGCCTATATTTGCCAGTGTTAGTGAATCTCACTATGTTTGCAAGTGTTGATAAAATTGATTATGCTGGCAGGATTGGTACATGTGATTGATATATTTGTCAGTGTTGGTAAATTTCACGATGTTCGTCAGTTTTAGTCAACTTTACTGTACTTTCCAGTGTTGGTGAAATTTATTATGTTTGGCAGAATTGGTACATTTGACTATATTTGTCAGTGTTAATAAACTTAACTATGTTTGCCAGAGTTGGTCAACTTCACTATATTTACCAGTTTTGGTAACCTTTATTGCGTTTGTCAGTGCTATTCAATTTCATTTTAAAGTTTTGAGTTCGCCTTTTACTTATTGATATTACTCTTTGTATATATGTACTTCCTTTCATATGTATGCCCGATATGCCTTATCTGAATATTATATTTCAGTTTACATTGTTGCTCGATTTCATTCGGATTGAACTCATTAGTAGCTGACAAAAGTTTAGCTTGAGCTGTGAATCTCAATTATATGATTCGCTGATAATTCATGCTTCATTAAATTAGCCAATGTTGTCAAACGTCACAAGAAAGCTATGTATGTGCTTTATAAAGCTTTTGTAGCATATATGTTCTTCATGCTCTTCAAGGTACACAGTTGCAACACTTCAATTTTATTTAATCAATGATTAATCTATAGAATATATATATAAAATTTTCAATCATATACTTTTATAACCTTTTACTCTTACCTTTTTAATTATTTTATATACTTTATTATTATATATATTTTCTGTCTGCAGCCGACGTTTCCTTTAGCTTTTCAGCAGACTCCAATAATATGCCCTGTTGCCGAGCTTCACTTGTTGCCATTTCCCTATTGATTGACAATACCAATGCATGAATTTACCGCAGGTTGTTGAGCTTTTAACGCTTTGTTCTAAATGATCTAAACTATACGCTCATTCATTATATGTAAAGAGCTCATTTGCAGCTAGACACAGCTGCTGTTTTTTAGAGTTGCGTGAAATTTATAGCTGCGTAGTTGGCGAACTTCACTTTAAACTTTTCGCCATCATCGGGCAACCCTGAAAAAGTTGAGTTTAGTTTGTCCCCTTAGTTAGTAGCTATCAGTGTTTAGTTTAGTGACGTTCGTAATGTAATAAAGCAAGCGCACTCCATGCATACACTGTTGCCAACCTTCAGACATCGGGACACATCTGTCTGTCAGTTTATGAGCCACCTGCGTATTAGACCCTAACTATCGAGCAGATAACCCTTGCGACCGGCACACTATTAGTTATTTATATGAACTTTGCACCGGTCAAGCGACATTGGGGTCTGCCGCTTGGCCGCCTCTCTGGTGTGTGACAAATGAATTTGGGTCAAAAGTTGTGAAAATTAAAAAACCAAAAAAGGATCCCAACTCAATCGAAGGCGCCAGAGCGTACTCGAACTTGAACTCTACACACACACACACACACATGTACACGTGTGTGATGATGATGATGATGCCACAAACAGTTCGCACGTCTCAGACCCAGCAAAGTTATCTCAAACTCGGCTTTCGAGCACTGGACAAAGTTGGTGTCACGGAACAAAAGGGCTGACCGGCGATTCGCAACGCTTTGCGGACTTCAAATGGCATTCAACTGGTCTGTCGAATTGCAATTTTATTTCCGTTTCCGCATCGACGTGCCACATATGCCGCACGTAGACGACACGGCTCTCTGTGCGCAGCCATTCAATTGAACGTTCGATTCCAATACCCTCTCAAAATGGATTTATAGCAAGAATGTCTAATTCTGTTATGGCATTGTATGGTAGAGTCAGGCGAATGTTTATCAATTTCTGATCAGTCTATAGGCGGAGAGTATAATAGCATAGCTAAAGGCTCTCACAATCATTGATAGCTTGAATCGTTTCCAAAGATTTGTAAGAAGTGCTCTAGAGAATCTCTAGAGATTAGTTTTCCTTTGGCTATCGAAATTTATACGAAAAGGGAACGATTAAAATCGATAACCGATAAGCTAATCGATTGAGATCTAGGCATCTACAAATCTATTTTAGTTATTTCCTGTTCCTCTCAATCGATCCAAATCGATTTGTGATTTCAAAATAATATTTTTAAGAAAATTATTGACAATCGAAAGAAGAAGAAGAGATCCAAAGAGATTATCGATAAGTTTTGCCTTAATAACCAAATATCATATATGCATATATCGATGTTGTTAAGATATTCTAAGCTCTGCTATTTCAGGGTGTCTTGGAGTCGTTCACTGCCGTTCAGTGCTATCTCACGTGTTTCTCTCTTTTTTTAGGAGCTCATCTTCCGGCCAACCAGCTAAGCAGCCCACAACAAAGGCGGGCAACTAAAACGTTACAAAAGATTTACACCGCTTTTCGACACCCCCTTCGAGCCTCTACCCTTTGCTCCCATACAACGGCACCCTCTGACCCAACCCATCCTCCAGCCCTGCCTCGCTGCCTGGGTCCGTCCATTACTTTTGCTTTTGCGGGTTTGAGTAATGGATTAGATTTTTACTCACTTGTTGGGCACGCCGGCTGCTCCATCGGTTCACGTTGCCTCCATGCCCTTCCATGGCCGTTTCTTTATTCTCGCACCCGCCCTTCATAGTGGTTTTTTATGCCCTTGCCATGGACTGTATACTATCATAATTTTGTAACACTTGTTGGCAAAGAAGCTGGAAGAAATGGCAAGATTTTATTTCCGCACTTTAGATTTGAGATGTAAATTTTAGTTGAAAGCCTTGAAATGGCTTTCAAAGATTCCCGTTTAAATGGTTGTGCGTCAGAAGTTAGCGGCGAAGAGCTTCTTAGATGATTGATAAGATTGATAAGTTACAAGAAATGCCATATCAATCTGATCTTTGACTTGGATATGCATTGCTTTTAGTGCTCTATATTATGGTAGTATGGCAACTCTATCTGGATAATATGAAAGAGATCTCTTAAGATTTCTGTATTTTGCTTTGACAATTTTGTAATCCTCTTACTCTCTCTCTCTCTCTCTCTCTCTCTCTCTCTCTCTCTCTCTCTCTCTCTCTCTCTCTCTCTCTCTCTCTCTCTCTCTCTCTCTCTCTCTTACTGTATCTCTCTTTCGTTCAAGCGCATTCAGCATTCGTTGTAAAAACTTCTTTTTATCTGTTAGTGCATTGTTTAAGGGGTTTTTTTTTTTGTTCTGGGATATTTAGTAACCCCTTTTTCGACCACAATTCTCCCACATTAAAGCGCATTCCTCTAGATTTTTACGCACTGCGTGCTCATGTGTGAAGCGTTCACAGCTTTTTGTTGGTCAGCCTTGGGAAGACAAAGATAAAATTGGAGTTACCTTCAAGGTTAGACGAAGAACTTAGTATTGTTCTACACCCCAGAAGAGTTTATAATGGGCATTGATTAAATCGCGCCAGCGTAAGCTATGTAAAGAGAGATGTATATGTATCTATAGTTGGATGTAAAATATTATGAATCTAGACAGATTTAACTAAATATCAAACCAATATATTAAAAATATATTGCACTTAAATCGAGTGAATTTTCGGATGCCTCATAGATTTTATAGTATACTATTTTCTGTATATTATTCAAATGAGAAATCTTTGCCCGGAAAACATTTTTTTTTTTTTTTTTTTTTTGTTAACATCTAGAACCATCTCTTGGTCCCAACACTAAATGCTAATTCTAAAGGTTTTTATTTTTTGTGTTACCAATTTCGGGCCGAGAATAAAATGCTACGAGTCATTATCTGTAGCATACATTCCAGGTGGGGCAGGCAGCAACTACCTGTGGCCCGACCTCATTTTATGAACCACCCCCCGAAGGCATCTAAATCTATCTACCAGAACGTGCCCCTCCCCCAATCAGCTCCCCCCACAATGCTGTTTGTCATTTGCCGTATCAAAATCAATCGAAACTCACAGAAAAACAACAGCAAAAAAAAAGTAGAAGGGTGGGGCGAAAGGTAGGCCTTGTGGTAAGGGCAACCTGCTGCTGCGAGTGGGTGAGAAACCCCAAAAACCATCAAAGAAACGTTGAAATTTTATGAGCCCGCAAGGGTCACATTAAAACGCATGTTAAGGCAACAACTGAAACATCGAGAGAAACACAACAAACACGGCAAACATCGACTGAAAAGAAAGTAGAAAAAAACATTGGATCAATCGTTTGGCTAGGTTTATTTTTCTTTCTTTTCTGTAGTATGGTGGAAGGGTTTTGTGTGTGTTTTTTTTTTTGGTCCTTCTGTGAACATGGAACTGATAAGGTCGCACGGCTTGGTACGCAATGCCTCGACTGGCATTTTAATAGACTGGCTGACGGTTGACGGTGACAGTGTTTACAATGTGTCTGGGTGCAGGTTGTGGTTCATCTGATGCCACCCGGCTGCCGACAATGAGTCTGCTCCAGAGCGTGGCCAAGTAGAGCGTGACAAAGAGTGCGACCACGTAGCAGAGAGAGAGAGAGAGAGAGAGAGAGGGAGAGGGAGAGGGGACGGGCATTTGGTCTATTTGATTTGCTCGGGTTAAACAACAGCCTGACAGAGTCAAGTTGGCTCTAGTCAAAATCAGCTTTAAGTTGTCCCGCCCGCCTGCTGCGCCAATGTCAGGCAAATCAAGTCTCAGCAGGACAAGCGGAATAATTAAACGTGCACAAAGGAAAAGCCAAGCTTTTCCTCACAGACAACAATTGAATTTGTTGTGTTCAAAGAAATATGGAAAAGCAATTTCATGAATCGAGTCGTCGAGCATGGTGAATAAATCCGTTTGACCTTTTACCTAGCTCGACTTTGCTTTACCCACCCCCCCCCCCCCCCCCCCCCCCCCCCCCCCCCCCCTCTCCACCCTTTACGGTTTACCCATGTGTGCGACGAGCCTAGCTAGTCAACATCTGGCAGAGCTTTAAATATTTCGCCAGCAATTCACACTTGATATGAATACTTGGACATATCATTGCCACAGTCATAAGACCCATTCGAAGTCAACGCTGACTGCTGATTCCTGCTCCGCCTCCTCCTGCTGCTGCTGCTGCTGCTTTTTTCTTTATTTATTCGCATTTCTTTGTGTAAAATACTTTTCACTTTTGTTGTCGAAACGTAATCCGAGTTGTATCTATTTACATATTTATCTGCATTTTGCGGTTGAGCCAGGGGTAGCACCGTCTTCTCCGGAATGGGGGCGAGCGTAGCGTGCCTACGTGCCGCATCTTTTGGCTGACTCTTTAACTGCTTATGGGTTAGATTTATAGTCACGGCTTTTATTTATGTCACTTTTGCCGTTCCTTTTCTACGGTCGAGCCATTTTTCTTGCGGCTTTAGCATACTGTCTGGCTGCCTGGCTGCCTGTCCGCCTGCCGGTCCGGCCCGTGTGTCCTGGATCCTAACGTGGACTTCTTCCACCCGTTGCCTAAAATCAATTTCCTTGCCTTTTGTTTTCGCTCGTTGCGGCGCTCGTTCCGCACGATGATGAGGTAAAAGTGTTGCAAGTTTATGTTCCTTCTTCTTGTTTTTTTTCCCCCCTTTTCCCTTTCCCTTTTCATGTTTTGCCAACACGCAGTCGACGCTTGCCACAGCTGCCACTGAGGGTAGCTGCTGTGGCGGGAGGGGGGTTGGGCTGCTGGGGCCAGACCTGGCACATTTGGCGCCCAGCCGAGCGCTGTCTTGCATATTTAAGTTGCTCGCTGATGCTGTCGCTTTTTGCCGTTGCCACCCCTCCTCCTCCTCCCCCTGCCACACTTTGCCACGTCCGGCTTTGGGGCTGCACATTTCCGTTAGCCATACCTGGCTGGCTGGCTGGCTGACTGGCTGGCTGACTGGTGCTTCATTAGATGCTCAGCTCCTTGGCTCCTTGGCTCCTTGGCACTATTATCTACGCCATATTCTCATACATTCATTTGGACGCTGCACTCATTTCCGTTTGCCACTCAATGGTCTTCCTGTTTTATGAACTCGACTTGACTCGACTCACCTCGCCTCGGCTCGCCTCGGCTCCTTTATTAATGAAGTGGCTCGAGCGAGCCCCTCTCACCATTGCCAATTAGCAAACTGTATGTGTTAATATACATATTTTGTGTTAATTTCCGTTTAATTGTTTAATATGTTGTTTGCATTCTCTATTAGCAACCATCCGCTGCGCATTGTTTCAACAATTATAGCTTCATCCGCCGTACTCTCTCACTGTTCCCTCTGCTAATTGCATGAAGTGTTACTCAAGTGCCTGTCAGCTTATACATTTCAAGGGTTGAGGTCGTCCCGCTCTCTCTCTCTCTCTCTCTCACTCTATGTCTCTATCCAAGTATTCTTGAATACTGTTTGTTGAGCGCTCAAGGGTGAGCCACTGCCACAAAACAGCTGAAATTAGCCGTAAAACATTCGGACAGGTGAACGAACAACTCGTCTAGAACTTACCCGCTGAAGTGGTCAAGCAGCTATTTAGGTCCAACTGAATGGGCTTCAATATGTACTTGGCGATCTGTCAGCCAATGTTAAGTGGGGCTTGTCATGCAATAGGTAAGCCAAGAGCTTGGGTAGCCAAAAGGATTAGACTCTGAGCATAGGCATTCATAGTTGAGTTTGTCGAGGAAGAGAGATATGTTTGAGTTAAGAGTTAAGAGACTTAACTGTACGAGAAGTTTTTGACTATGCAAGTCTTAAGGAAATTTTGTGTTTTACATAGGCAGAAGAAGTTCTCTTTTATTCCTTGGCTTTGTAACTATAGTGAAGGAATTTTATTTGAAAACTTGTTATTATGAACAGATGGAATGGTGCTCTATTCCAAAAAAGTTGTCAACCCAACTGAGTTGAAAACAGAAAGGGAATTTTAATCATAGAAAGCTTAAGTTTATTCAAGCGTTCTATATAAAATAAACCACCTCATATTGAGGTATACAAACATTTTAGAGTATAAATAGAACCACTTCTTTTATTGCCTTATCATGGAATACTTAGGAAATGTCCATGAAGCTGGTAGAGGCAGAGGGAATACCCTTAAAGCATAGGAAATTAGGGAACACTTTAGACTAGGAAGTTCTTTATATAGTACTGCTTTCCAAGAAAACTTGGCATAGTTATTGATAGATAGAATATGATTAAAATAAGTGAAGTGTAGAAGAGTTTTAGTTTAGGAAAAATGAGTTCTCCTCAACTTAAGGGTTTCTGAAAGGGTGTGAAAGAAGAAAGGATACTGCAAACAATAAAATGGTTAATAATACTTTAAAATAGGAAAAATAGGTTCTATTTAGGTTAGGATAATCTTGTAACGCGCGGATGCAAATGCAATACTCTATCAGAATACTTCTAAAGCAGAAGATATTTTAGAATATTAAGGAGCATAGGCTCTACTCAAGTTAGGAACGTGTAGATGTAGATGAAAAACTCTTTAAATTCTACTTTTAAAGTACTTTAAATGGATTCATAGTAACATCTATTACATAGGCAAAGTAATCAATTGTTAAGACAATGCTCTCCCTAAACTATTTGCTTTGATAGATCTATATATAACTATATTATATTTCACCTGCCTAAGTCTAGGGTAAATTTTGTTACATACTTTCAAATGGGATCAAGCATGAGTGCTTTATTAGTTGTCCACCCGCTGCCGCGTTTAGGCACTGCGCTAAGCTGCTTGGCTAGTTAATTGGCTTAGGAAGTGCTGCAGCTGCCAGCAGAGAGCCCCAGAGAATGCCCCATGTTGCACCGTTTGTCGAGCAGCGAGCCGCGAGCCGCGTACGCTTAACTAATTTAAATCATTTTAATGGCTCAGTCGCGCCCAGGCGTTGAATTCGAACTCAACTAATTCTCGCGCAACTCTTAAGCTGCATGCAAATCCCAAATGCCATAAATGTGGCGTCAGGGAGCAGAGGAGATGCTTGGCATCAGCCTGGCTTGGCTCAGAGGCAGACAGTGGCAACCGCAGTTGAAGCAGCCGAAGCAGCCGAAGCTTTCGAACATGGCCAAAAGACGTCGCAACTTTCAATTGTTCGCTGTTTGTTGTGTGTTCGCAAGTCGTAATAGAATAAAGTTTGCCACCATGGGAATTCCAACTGTTGTTTTTCAACCACCTGCCTTTCCCCCCACCCCCCTCCCTCCCCACCACACACAGAGAGTCCACATCGTTCGCATGCCTCGTGCCCAGGTTCCCAAGGACAAGAGCATAAAAAGCAACAGAGATCTCATTCGCGACGTCTTTAGCTTGTTCTGTGCGTGTAATCCACTCAGGCCCAACCCCAAAAGCCCCAACCCGAACCCCCCAATACCTTCCACAGTTGTACGTACATATGACAGTTGGCTGAGCCGCCATTTTGCCGGAATTCGTAATCCCAAGTTGGCTCAAAAATAAAGAGGAAGCAGACGATGTTTATTGCCCTCAGTTGAAAGCGCTGTGTGAACAATATGAACTGTTATATATAAATGTTGCACATTCCGCTGCGTACACTGTATATCATTAAGATATATGTGCTAGTACTAGCTATACAATACATTTGTATATCCTGCCTTAATGTACTCTGATAAGTTCTTTGGTAAAAATATCAGACAAATATATTCTGGAATGAAAATAGTGAAATTAATATAGAATTTATATAATATTTTATATATATTGTATACCTGAAATCATGTATAGGTATTTGCATATGTGAAAGGTTTCTTGGGTCTGCAAGAGTTCGAAATTCTTAAAAAAAAACTGCTTTAAAATTGCTAAACAAAATTGTTTTTATAAGATCTGCTTATTCCTGCTTATATCAAAAAAAAAATATTTGAGTTTCTATATAAACACACTCATTAAAAATGAGAAGTGCGGCTTTATAGGAATGGGAATGTATGTGGAAGGAGGCGTGGCAGACCACATAATGTATATAAATTCTTGATATATATATATATATATATATATATATATATATATATATATATATATATGTATATATGCTCTATAAAATATTATAATTAAATGGTTGGTAAACTGATCTTAGCTTTATTCAGCAATTGAAATACATTTTATATACATACACATCGATATATATTTCTATAGACTATATGTATAATCTATATATATATGTATACTTATTCCAGTTGTGCTCAGTCAAGCACTAAACGCATTCATTCATTCGAAATCCTAGACGAGTCTAATATTCAACTGTATATACACATACTCAAGCAGCATATATGTACATGTGTATGTCTATATATGCTTGCATATACATATATGTATATATACATATATCGCATGACAGACATTATATCATTGCAAAAAAATTGACTTGACAAAGTTTCAAGGCTGCAAAAAATTGCCAAGAAAAAAATAAAATTTTCGCCGGTTTTATTTTTATTATATATTGTATATATATTTTTGATATTTTTTTTTTTCACAAATTATAGAAATGAAAGTATGGCACACATACACACATGTATATGCATATGTATATGTAGATCGATCTAGATGTGTCTGTGTGTGTCTGTCTGTGTCTGTGTCTGTGTTTCGCCTACTTAAGTCGCCTGCTGTCGTCTGTCGTCTGTCGTCTGTTTATTGCTTTTATTTATTTACTGCCAGCACCTAAACCGTCCCTCCCCCCCCCCCCTTCCCTGCTCGGCACACTAAACGCCCCCTTGTTGTGCCGTTATAGTCGCGCTTTTGATTTGTTGTTGTTGCCGCTGCAGTTGACGCCGGCATCGGCGTCGCGTCGCAGGTGTTGCGGCGCTCCATTTCGTGGTGTTTATGTCAAAAAGTGGAATTTTATGTGCGCGCTTAAAAGTATGCAAAATGTTGTTGTCATCTGCTGGTGGGGGGGCGTGTCAACGGGGGCTGCCTGTCTCGGCTAGGCCATAAAACAGGCGCCCACTCAAAAGTAGGCAACTCCCGTGCTTTTTTTTATTTTATCTGACAAACATAAAGAATTTTGTTCTCTTCTTTGGTTTTATGTCGCGCCGGGCTGGCTTGGCCATTTAAACGGCTATTGGTTGTTGAGGGGGTAGCAGGCGCAGGGTGGTAATCAATATGCCAACTGTCCATTGATTGGATTTTGATTTGCTTTGGCAGGCGTTGCACGCGGCGAGCCAGCAGTGATTAGGAATGGAGCTTGGAGGAGGTGGAGCCATAAAACTAATCAAGTTTAAATGCGAGTTGAGCATCAATGTTAAGCTGCTTTAATGGCTCACCCACACACGCACACACACAGAGAGTGAGTGAGAGAGAGAGAGAGAGAGAGAGTCACTAATTAAGTAATTACTTTTCGCTCATTAAGCGCAACGCAAGGAATTCAACCTCAATTTGACTTGAGGCTGATGCTCCCCAAACGCCCTGTCGTCCTGTCCATCAAGTGCGCACTTAGCAGATACAACTAACACACACACACACATACACACATACGCTCACATATGCCAGCAGAGTTGGCAAGTTTTTGCGCATTTCATGCTGCTTTTGCTCCTTTGGCCTTCTTCTTCTTCTGCTTCTTCGTCCTCGACGTTTTTCGCTCTCGTCTACGACATCAATCGATTGAATCGACGACGCTTAAATATTAATGATAAAATGAAGCTAACGGTGGCAAACTCCCCATGCTGGAGCCCCCAATGTCGCCAAAAACCCACCCTGCCCCGCCCTGCCCCGCCCTGCCTGGGCACAGTTTAAGTAGTGGAGCCTGCAACGCATTTCATAAGCAGCATCAAAAGTTTTGCGCAGTTTTCCGAATGACTCATGCGAATCATTCGGGTCGGCCTCAAGCACCAGCGAATGCTCTTGGAATTTGATAAAGACTGAAGCAAATCTGCAAGAGATAGAGTAATTTCAATAGAGTTATGGAAACTATAAGAGCAAATGGCTTTCTTTGGAAGCTTTATTTTTGAAGACTTTTCAAGAGATTAGGCACTATGATGTGGTTATAGAGAAAGCTCATGGAACACACTTGAATAAGTTTGTGTTGAAGTGCAAATTTTGCTCATGTGTAGAAACATGTGCTATATAAATATGCATTCATATGGGAGAATGAAGTCGAACTTGATAGAAAGCGCATAACTAAGCAAAACTTGAATAGATTTAGACTTTAATCAAAGTACTACATGATTTGAGCGCAAGTATAAGTTTTCAGGAAGCTACTATGATTAATCAGTTCATACAAATTAGAGTTTTCACTATGGTGGAAACTCTGGGAACAACTCACTGAAGTGATGTAGAAAATTAAGCAAATATCAAGCAAAGTTTCAGTGTTAAGAATCTTGCAAAAGCTTTTATTTAATTAATGGACTTTATACTATAGTAGATCGCGCTTTCAGCTGTATCTAATAAAGCAGAAATATATATACATACATATATCTTTAATTAATGAGCTTTTCATGGTTAAACGAAAACACTTGGCTTTCTCTACCCGGATTCATGCATATTTTCACTCCTTAAATCTAGTACATCTATTGACTGAGTGTTTAAGGCTCAGCATTGCTCCATGACATATTCTTAGCCTATCGCTGGGTTTGTAAGACTCCGCGTTCGTCTCTTACACAATCTGACCCTTATCTTCTCCCATCGCTCTACCGACTAGTCTTTGAGTGCGTTGAAGGCATGTTTACGATCTTCGTATATTCGTATGTTTATGCCTGAGCAATCGTAGTAGCTCGAGCTTTGAGCTGATCTACCAAAACAGATCAGTGTAATGGAAGTTTAACTGAATTGAAAGAAAAAAGTCAAGAAGCTAAGCATCAGTCCATAATATTAATGTTTTGAAGTAGCTTTCAAAAGCTTGAAAGCTTTCATCAATGAGCTTTCAATGATAGCTTACACCTTTCCTAATTTACATAGATTATATACAACTTGAATACAATATTTTTGTAAAGCTTTAAGCTTTACATTAAACTTAAACTCACATTGGGAATGCCTCAATGCAACTTTCAAAGTTAAATCTTTAATCAAAGCGCATGCAAATCCGCCCAAAAGCAGCAAGCTCACTTGAGCTCAAATGCCCTACAGTCGAACAGCCGATATGCCCCATCGAAGCTGGCGCAGCGCACAGCAGCCCCGAAAAATTGCGAAAAAGTGTAAGAAAAATATCAGACTCCATAATTAACTTGCTCATAACGCGCACAAAATGACGCGGAGCCAACAAAGGACGAAAAGGACGACATGGACAAGGACACGATCCGCGCTGTGCAGCTGTGCAGCTGTGTGCGCCGCATGCTGCATGCCATGCTGGTGTGGGCGTGGCACTTACATGGAATATCGTTGTTTTCGCTTTTGGATAGCAGCCGCATCAACAAATTTCTCTTGTTTTTTTTCCACGTTTCAACTTTTAGCATATATATGTGAATGTATGTATGTATGTATGTATGTATGTATGTATGTATGTATAGTATATATGAGGCCGCAAACAGCGAAAAGTTAGCAAAGCCGTGCACTGAAGTGCTTTTAAAAGATAAAAGCCATTTATCACGCATGTACACTCGCACACACACACACACACACCCACACACACACAGAGAGACAGACTGATGCCTAGACAGGTGGTGCAGTGTATGGAATTTAGCGAGCAGACACGCGTGCCGCAACGCATTTTCATTGAACTGAGTAATCCTTGGCGAGAGATGAAAATTTGCTCAGATCAAAAGTTGCAGCGATGCTTGAATACCCTAGCTATAAGAGCAGAAATAGTTGATACAACATGGAGTGTGTGTGAGAAGAATATAAATATAAACAAAAAATAATAATAAATATTAAAATAATATAAATATAAATAATAGACAAATATTTAAATAATATTCAAAATATTTGTATACCCTGAACCCATTGAAAATGTGAAATCAGGGTATAATGGAATAAGGAATCATCGCAGCATCGACCCTGTAAAGTACATATATTCTTGATAGTCCTTTCCTGTGGATCTCAGCAGATATAAGAGCTAGGGAGTTGAAATTTGGCATGCATACTCGTATATATCATATGTAGTGCGAGCTTATCATAGTTCCTCGATCTATACATTCATTTCTTCAAATACTAACATTATTATGTGATTTATCGATTAATTATCTTATTCATATTATCTTAAGTACTATAAAAACGTATACAATAGAACAACTAGGCAATATTATTTATTCAATTTCTCTATATATGTATTTATTTTTTTAAGTATTCATCCATTTCTTCACATGTGTCACAAATCGAACAGCATAGCCTATATGCTCTTCAACCCTAATTATACACTAATAACATAAGGTGAAGGCAAATGTAAGGCCAAGACGACGACGCATTTTGCAGGCTTAGGCTTTGCTGTTGCCGCACCACTAACCCACCCCACCACCGCACCACCCCACTGCTGCTAAGCCGCTTAGTCGATCAGCCATTGCCATTAGCTATTGGCGCAGTGACTGTCGCACCCCAACCCCACCCAGTCCATGGCAGCTGCTGGCCCCACCAGCGCCCCCGCCCTCAACACACTAAGCTATGCAGGCAGAGATAATTTTCCGGCCGCAAAGCATGCAACAGTTTTTGTTTCGGGCTCTTGGCTTTTCAGTGCACGTAGCAAAAGTTAGCCGAGTCATAAACCAGTTTTTCAATTTGTAATGCAAACGGGCAGCCAAAAAAAAACGGAAAAAAACGGAATAATATGGGGAAAAAACGAAAAAGGTTTGCTACTTTTTGCAAAGTGTATTGGCAACTTGGCGGGCAGGTGGGCGGGGCCAGAGGAATCGAGTCGTGTCGTAAATAAGCAGCAGCAGCAGCCAGAGATAAGAGAGTGTGTGTGTGTGTGTGTGTGTGTTTGCTCCTTCGCTGAATGCAATGGTTGCCACTAAATTTTCTACACTGCCGCCGACGCGTACGCTGACGTCGACGTCGACGTCAGGCATCGGTTTTTATCGCATTCGCGTGTCTGGCATGCATGCTTCACTTATGCCAATACTCGAACCCCGCCACCGTTTCATTACTCTTCCTCTCTCTCTCTCTGTCTCTCTCTCTCTTACTCTCTCTATTTCTCTTTCTCTGCGGCTCCCACACGCAACAAAGCTGAAAATTGCTACTTTGTTCAGCGTCGCCGACGTCTAGCTAGAGAAATGTGGAGTACTGGGTTAATATGTCTATCACTTTTACGGCTAGTTGCCTCCGCTAAGCACATATTAATTTTGAGAGTTATTGTTGTTGCTGTTGCAACTTTCGCATTCATTTTGGTGACGATTGCGCAAGCTAAAAAAGAAATAGCTGAAATCTAAGACGACTATGTCATCATTTCATAATGTGACACCAAGTCCATGTCAGCTGGACTATAGCTAGAGATCTATGTCAAAAGAATAAAGTAAGTTGGAAAAATAAAAAAATTGGTGGACCAATATTATTGCATGATAATATTAAATATTTATTCTATCATATATGCACATCTTATATTATTTTATATATAATAAATCGGTTGTTTGTCATTTTATAGATTTTGTTTTTATAGATCTATCCTAGCCACTATAGTCCTAGCTGGGAAATTAATTTTCAAATAAGCAGCACTCAGGCTTAATCTGCATATAAATATTTTACAAATTTGATAGACGAATTTGAGATAACATAGAGATTTATTTAATTAAATGTACTTTTATTATTATTTTATTTTACGGAGCTGTAGATATAGTTATTGAAATGAATATTTATTTACAGTTATTGCCGGTATACTGTTTTGTCGAACATTAAGTGCCTAGTCGTATTATTATTTTGATGAACACTGCGGCACTTTGGTATATTTACATCTAAAATAGATAAAGTATTCTTCGTCTTAATATTTTTGTATACAAAAAATACAAATTCAAATACTACCCTAGTCATTTTCTACTTAAACATAATCAGATATACACTGGAAATTTTTTTTTTAAATATGTAGTAAGATTTAAGATAAATCAAATTTCTATATAAATCACTGTTTCCATTTCGTCATTACAACCTAAACTCATTGAAATCAGGGTATAATGGTTCTGAGAGCCTAGCAATGAAATGAAATTAAAACTAAGTTATATAGAGAAAAGCATAGGCTAGAGAGGCCTTTGGCTATTTTCTTCTTCTTCTTCTCCTGATTATTATTATTATGTTGGTTCTTCTACGCTTGGCATTGGGCATTTGCATTTGAAATCTGGTTGCAGTTGCAGTTACGCTTGGGAGCTCAGTTAATGCTCTCGATCAATGCTTCGCTCTCGCTATCGTGATTCACTCTATGTGATTCTCTCTCTCTCTCTGTCACACACACACACTCTTGTTGTCTTCTGTCGCCTTGCTGTGTTTGCTTCCTAGCGGAGGCCGCAACGGGTTTCGCTTTACCACTTGCCGCTGCCTCAGGGCTGCTGCACTTGTTGTTAGCTATTTTATCATGGCAACAACAACAACAACAACAACAATAGCTCTTGCAAAAAAACCTTAACGCCTGCTGCACAGGTTGTTGCTGTTGTTGTTTGGTTGGCTTTTATTGGATTATGCGCTTTCTCTTTCACACATTTCCGCATGCAGAGCTGCAGTAATAGCGGAGCGCAACGCCAGTCGCGGAAAAACCAGACCGACGCGTCGGCCTCCTGTCCGGTGAAAAGCGCTGCAACTGAACTGAGAAAATCGCTGCCAAGCCGGTGCAAGCTGAACATGTGTGGCAGCGGGCAGGGGAGAGCGGGACGGCGGGACGGCGGGACAGCGAGACAGCGTGGTCAGCGATTGGTAAACCATGCCTTGGAAACTGGAACTATTTCGCTCTCATTGCGATATTACATTTTCACCGTTTTGTCTGCACACTGCGGCGGTTAATTAATTTGCATTTTGCTGCCTGTTTCCATTCGTGTATCGATTTGATTGCCGCACAGCTCAATTGCAGTTGATTGAACCTGCCACCAGTTGTGACTCAGCGGGTAGCCAGCAAGCAGCAAATGGCTTCCTGACCGAAAAAAAAAAAACGAAGCAGAACAACAACAACAAACAAAATCCAAATCTTAAATTCCATTTTCCAATTCCTTTAGCGCGTCGCCTCTTTCTCTCTCGCACGCATGCGGCAATAGCTTTGCACTTATTTTTACGCTCTTTCCAGCACGCTCTGACGCTCGGTCGCTCTCGCAGCGCTGCTTTCACGGCCTTTGTCGCTCTCTCGCACTCTTTGCTGAGTGCGCCACTGGCTCAGGGGGCGGCCGGCGGCTGCAGTCAGCGTACACGACGCCGAGTTGTCGTCGTCGTCGTCGCCTTCAGTCACTGACAAACTTTCAATGCGAACGCGCGTGGCATCGTCTTCGGTCTTCGGTCGTCGTTCTTTGACGCTGCGGCGCGGCTCTTCTACTTAATCGCCGCGTAAACGAAGTGTGTGCGAGTGTGTTCTCTTAAGGTGTGTGTTTGTGTGTGTGTGTGTGTGTGTGTGTGCCCTACCCTCTTCAAACTGTCTCCCGCGCAGGTCGTTTGTGATTCATTCAAATCAAGCGAAATTCGCCAGCCTCAAATGAACTGTTGTTGCCTTTGTTGTTGTCTCTGCTTTTTTGCTCTTGTGCTGTAACCTGTAGCCTAACGGTAACGCTCAACTGCGCAGGCCGCTTAAGACGCAACGCAAAAAAAAAAAACAGAGATTTTTTGTTGTGTATTATTGTATTTCTTTTTCATTCGACAAACGACAAAGTGAAGAAGCAGCAGCGACAACAACAACAACAACAACAATGAAGTTCAGTAAATGAAATTCGCAATTTATGTAATGTTTGTTTTATGGCTGTTGTTATTGTTATTACAATTGTCTTTTCTGTCTTTCATTTATTTTCTTTTTTTTTTTTTGTCATCCCGCAAAGTTCAAACCCAGAGTTCAGATCAGTTAAGAAGTTGAGATAAATGTAGAATTTGGTAGCATTTGCCGCGGATGCTGTGGAGGAGCAAGAGAGTGGTGGGGTTGAGGAGGATTCCAATGAAATGAATTCCATCTGATTATAATAGAATAATAGCGATTATTTTAATAGCAAAATTTGGGCATTATTTAGATAGATTGATAAGTTCGAATTTATATTTGCAATTAGTTTTATTGAACAGTTAGCACTAGCATGGAAGATTGTCTATATTTTAGTTGAGCTAAAGAAAGTTAGGAATGTTAAGTATACTGAAAAAATTATGGAGAGTATTTACTGCATTATATCCAAGCATACGAGGTTTATTCTTGAATGACACATTTGATTGCCTTCAAAGTAATCCCAATTATTATGATGCACTTAATATACACTAATACACGTTTAATATATGTATCTTCTATACAGTTATGCAGTTATATTAGTATAAATACTAAGTTTTATACTGATTTTTGCAGTTTTATAGTTTCCCTTAATCTGTGTGGCTTTTTGTAATTCCCATTCGACTTATCTATATAAAGAAAACCCCGCTCATTAATCATCTAAATTGCGAATTAGTTCATTTACGATTAAAACTTAAAAAAAAAAGGAAAAAATAATTTAGAATTCTATAATACTGTGTAATTCATAAAAAGAAATATTTTCACTTTAAGTGAAGACACGCCTGCCTTGGAAAGAGGCTTAGATATATGTACATACATATGTATATGTATTATATATGTGTGTATATTCTGGATACAGATTAATCGGCCAAAGCATATGAATCTTTGTCTCTGCTTAGTCATTGCAAGCACACACGCAATACACACACAAATACAGATACATATACATATAAATGTATATATATATATATATGTACATGATTTATGTGCTCATTGAAACCGATTTATTTATCATCGAATGCGTATAGTTCCTGGGGCACTTAACAAAACTTTTCGGGCGAGCCAAAAACGCGCACAAAACGCTAGCGAAACGCGTCGTCGTCTAACACCAATTTCAATTGTTTGTTTTTAGTTTTTGTTGTTGTTGCTCTTGTTTTTTTTTTTTAATTTTTGCATTTAATGAAAAGCGCTCATCAAAGAAGCCCATTTGAAATATGTATATGTAGAACCAAAGTTTGTGCAGCTGTGTGTGTGTGCGTGTGTGGGCGTCTGTTGTGCATTGTGTTTATATATATGTATATATATATGTAAATGTTTATACATTTATATATGATTGTGTGTGTATAATATCGTCTGATTAGTTTAATTAAAGCGTATTTTCCATAGCCATTGTGCGCAGTTTGCAGCACTGCAATTCACACAGACACACACAGACACTCACATATACATATATATCAATATAAATATATATATATAGTGCTATAGTGAGACGCAAAAGTGCAGTTAAGTGTTCTTCAGTCTTGGGCGCCAACAGGCAACAGGCAACGGGCCAGAGCAAACGAAACTCTCTGAAGCATTATGACAACGACCAGCCTGGGACGACATTTTCTGGAAAAGTTCTTTCCATTTCGGTGAGTGAGCGGCGCACGCGAGGCACGCGAGGCGCGAGTGTGGCACAAACGAAACTCTATCTTAAAATAAGCAAAATACCAATGCCAAAAATAAATATGGGTCAGGCGATGTGCAGAAAAGATCGACAATGCGCCCACTGCAACTTGTGGCAACGTGCAACGTGCAACGTGCAACTGCCACAGGCAGCAGTCGGCAGTCAGCCTGTTTGCTATTTTTATTTGCTAAGTGCAGGAAACTGTAGCGACAACTGAATTAACGATCGATCTTTGCTTTTCTTTTTTTTTTTTTTTTTTTTTTTTTGCTTATCCTCGACAGCAGCAGGAACCGCTCTGGCTTCTCTTTATTTTAGAGCTACACATAGTTGTTGTCAGACGAAGATGCATGAGCTTTGCATGATGTGCCGGCAGCGTCTTTGATCGAACGTTGCTCCATGAAGATGCCATTCAGAGTTGATCTTGACTTTTTGTGATCAACTGCGTCTTTGACTAACTGAAATCCGAGTTGTTGAAGTTGAAGTTTAAGGAACCATTTTCTTTTATTTGCATAGCTCAGAAAATTTGACTGCCATTCACGATCAGTAAATGTTTCTCAGAGTTCTTGTTGTAAACTGAAGCTTAAAGAGTTATTAGATTTATATTTATTTTATTTCCTTTTTTTCAATGGATCTACTGACTATCAATAGGCATATCTTAAGCTAACAACGATCAGTTGCTTTATTAACTAACGACGAGCAGAGTTGTGGTTTTTTGTAGTAAGTTGACATTTCAAAAGGTTTTCTTATTCTCTGTAAAGTTTCACTTCACGATCACACTGAGAGTTGATCATTCTCACCCTTAAGTTCTTATTATATTCCAGATAACGCCGTTTTTAAAACTTGCCTTCTCTTCACGATCAGCTAACATTCCCTAAACAAAACCCAATCAGTTGCTGCTCTTACGAGCTACGATCAGGTTGATTCATTTGATTCTACTTGAAGGACTTTAAGCAGTTAGGTTCCATTTACGATCAACTAACATTCCCTAAACTAAACACGATCAGTTGTTGCTTTTACGAGCTACGATCAGGTTGATACATTTGATTCCACTTGAAGGACTCTAAGCAGTTAACTTCCATTCGCGATCATTCCGCATACCCTAAAAAAACGTCGATCAGTTGCCGATCATTGCCAATTGTCGTTGCCTTATGCTAGTTAACGTTTATGTAGTAGCTGCAAGATCATTCCACTTTTATTATCATGCTGCATTCAGTGATCAAGCACCTGCACGATCGTTCTAGCGCACTTCCAAAGGTGTTTAATTGAGTTTAATTGGCATGATGTATGATATGTTACTGCTGCCCTGAAGCACGACACGATCCTTGGCAGCTCAGCTCTATGCAGTGTTGTTCCACACTCTGTCTGCTCCTGGCCATTAATGGAGCATATAATTGATGTGCTGTGCAACATATGATCTTGATTGCCTTACAAGGAATCTTCTTCATTTCATAATTAAATATGATGAATGAGGCCTTGCCGCATAGCTGAGGCCTCTACACACTCATTTCACACTGTTGCCGATGCGTCGATCGGCGCTTCTGTAACTACGATCAGTTTTATCTTGTCAAATGATATTCATGTAGCTTCCATATGAGACTTTATTTAGTGCGGGAATAGAGTCTGTGTCTGCTTCTGCAGTGATCCTTAAGCAAAGTCATGCAGGATCGGGTTGGAATTTCTTTATCGATCAGGGATTACTGAAGAAAAGTTAGTCTAGAGCAAGACAAACTATTTGTTACTGTTGTCATGGCACATAATTCGAAATTGATCTTCTATAACTAGGCATCCACGATCGTTTCACTAAGCAGAAGTTAGTAAAAAGTTTCAACTGATCCGCTGGAGCTTAACGATCCTCGATCCGCGATCGTGTCATTCTTCCATATCTGCATCGGCATCTGCAATGATCTTCAGGCACTCTTCTTCTGGAAGATCGTCTAACTGCGAGAAGCTTAAGACTTCAGCAGACATCAGTGATCGGAGAAATGGAAAGATAAAGATGGCTGACATTTTGCAGTTAGTTGTGGACCGTTGATCCACAGACAGTGCTGCTGTGGTGCTGTGGTGTCAACCACTTGACATTTGTCATATGCAGTTAGATCAAGCCCCAACGGCTGCAAATGGAATGTGCTTTCGATGGATGATCCACCCCACACTCGGGCACCACCGTCTGCTGGCAGCTGTATTTTATATTGCTTTTGCGCGTGGTGCGTGGCGCGTGGCGCGGGTGGAGCCCACAGCTGTTGGGGCTAAAATAAATAAATACTTTGCATCGATCGCTTGGGCTTTGATCGAAGCGCAGCAGTAAAACGAAAATAATAATGCGGCCAAAAGGTCGCAGCTGCTTCAACAAGTCGTTATCCTTTTCATTTCGTTTCGTTTCGTTTCATTTTCCTTCGTGCTTGCCTTTTGGCTAATAAACATATTTTCTCATTTGGCCGGGCTCATTATGACCAAGCGCCCCAAGCGCGAACTGAAAGAGCTCAGCATTTTTATCGCTTGCTATAATTGTCTGCATAACAATAACACTTTTGACATTAACAACCAGCAATGGCAACAGCCAAACAACAATCATTATAACAACAACAACAACAATACCAACAACAATTGTCATAATTTTGCACAATAAAAAGTGTTTTTCTTGATTAAATGGCACCAAAAAGGGGGGAGCCCATGTGGGCGGGGGGCGTAGCGCAAATGGTATTGGCTCCTTAGCAGCCCATCAAAGATGCAAAAGATGAAAAACCCCAAAAAGCCCAAAGAAGTAGCTGAAGAAGAGGAAGATGATAAACAAACTTTAGCGAAAATCGCACTCATTTTCCATTTGCCGCTCTCAGTTTTCTCTCACATTTCCCTCGCCAGCGACGCGCTTTCTTCTCGGTGTGAAAATACCAAAAATGGCATTGCCCATAATTTTATTGCTTTCATTTGTGCAGCTGGTGGGCGGGGCAGATGGAGCGGCGGGGCTAAAGAGCGCCATTAGCGGGTGGAGTGAGCTGTCGTCGTGCGGGTGGGTTAGGCGGGTTAAGCGGGTTAAAGGGCTGCTGCACGTAACTGTTTATGGATTGTCTTCAGTTGGCAGGAGTGGGGAGCAGGAGCCGCAAGCTGTTTACTTGCGCCCAGCACACACACATACACGAATACACACACACATGCGACAAATATGAGAATGCAATTGCCAGGGCTGCAAAACTTAAACTTGTGGCTCAACTTTTTGATTAGCTTAAATAAAAAAGGAATACAATATTAATATTAATATTATTGGTTTTAATTTTATTATTTTTTAATTTTTAATTTCTTATTTTGATTTATTATTAATATTATTTATAAATTTTTTATTTTATTATTTTAAAATTTTTAATTTATTATTTTTATTTATTATTTTTATTTATTATTAAACATATTATTTTTGATTATTATTAATGTTTATTATTAATTTTTATTTTATTATTTTAAAATTTTATTATTATTATTTTTATTTATTATTAAAAACATTATTTTTGATTATTATTAATATTATTAATTAATTTTTTATTTTATTATTTTAAAATTTTAATTTATTATTTTCATTTATTTTCATATTACTTTTGATTATTATTATTATTATTATTATTTATTA
>NC_142895.1:23852500-23875000 GCF_054131105.1 Drosophila navojoa
GACTATCGGCAAAGCGTTGCTCTTGCTTCTGTTGCTGTTGCTTCCAGTTAAATTTCAGCACTTTGCTACCTGACACGCAACGCGCCGAGAGATCATAAACTCATAATCACCTCGGTGTTCAGGTAATTATTAGGGCTCGCAATTGGAGTCCTGCGACGGCAGTGCAGCTCCTGTTGCGACTGAGATTAATGCGCTCGCATTTTTATTGTTTCCGCATGCTTCGGCCTGCCCAAAGACAATGAGCGCGATTAAGGCGTTCATCCTGCTAACCGCAGCGTCCTCGATAGCCTGCCGCCGTCGCTGGCCCAATCCGTGCCGCATACCAAAGCCAAAACCGCTCGGAATGCGGTTAATCCTTTTGCTATTTTCTATGTCGCGCGCTCTGCCTCTGCGGCCCGCAGACAGTCGGTGTCAGGTAGCTGCTGTTGCCCCTCTGCCTCTGCCTCTGCCACTGCCTCTGCCTCCGGCTCTAGTTCTGCCTCTGGCCTGGCCCCGGCTCGTCTTGGGCTGAAACTTGTGCAGCTTATGCGACTCTTTTTCGAGTGCGGCTCGGCGTCCTTCTCGCTCGGCCTTATCCTCAAGCTGCGCTGGTCGCGCGCGCCGGCCACTTTGCGGTTTGAGCGCTTAACCGCATCATAAAACCATCACGAAATATAAAAGTAAACCATTATCATCATCACGAACGCACGGCGGTGGTCCCCGGCTCGGTCTGAGCCTGGCTTTTACCTCTTGTTCGCTACAATCGCCGCCCGCTTTGACCGCTCGGATCGCACCGCCCGCCCGTCCGTCCGTCCGTCCATCCGTCCGTCCGTCTGCCTGCACCAGCTGCATTGATCCCTTGTTCCATTTGCTTGAGCTGCGACCTTTTAATGAACGAACCTCGCAGCCCCTGACAAAATTTCCACTTGCCGTTTAACAAGACATTTCACGAATTTCCACATCTTCACTTGCGTCGCGCATTTCCACTCCATTCCATTCAACTTGCCACCTCGAGGCCCTAGATCCCTCACTTGTCTAATAATTTATTATTCCCGCTGCATTGGGCGATGTGACGTGTTTTGTTCTTATGCTCAAGCATAATTTATGCTTTAATTTATTGAAATATATCTATATAAATACATACATATATCTTAGCTCATTTGTATGAATGTAGGTGAGAGGAATATTTGCTAGTTTAATAATTATTGTATGTCCGGAATTCGTAGAAACTAAGGATGGTTTCGTTTAAGTTTACGTAACAGATAGAAGAAGGCGAACCCCATGAAGTATGTATAGTCCTTGTGAGGACAACTACCAGAGTTGATAGAGCTACAGGTGTCCGCCTGTCAGTCCATCCGTCCGTGATTCTCTTCGTATATATGAACTTGGCAATCTAAGGACCTGAAATTGTATTACAAATTCCTATACTGAAAGTTTAAATCGAGTTTGCTTTAGATACGATTAAAATGCTATCGGTTATCGGGGCAGCTATACGTATACCTTGTGGATATACATATGCATATATTTTCTTTTTTAAATTTTGCATTTCCGTCATTTTTTATTTTACATAATTTGAACATTATCTTATATATTATATTATATATTTTGGATATTAGATACCGTTTGCAAGTTGAAAAAAGTCTTTCAATTTGAGTTCAGCTGTACATATAATGACTATCTGACTGACTTCGGAGATTTTAAAAAATCTGATAGATTTGATAGAATGTCTAGATCATATGCTAAAACTTTAATTAAAATTCGTTAATGGAGCTCGAGTATTTATACATGTTTAAGTAACACAGGAGCTATGGGATATATTGCAAAAAATTAATTCTAGTCGTTCAGTAGTATGGAGCTATTATCTTATATATGAAAATGTATAATGTGATTTATATATGTATATGTATAAATAATATGATATAGCTAAGCAAAAATTCTGACAGAACTGTCTTTGGACTAGATCAAAATAGGTGAAAATATCTAGAATATAAACTTAACTTGTTTTGAGTCTCAAGTGCCAATAGATTTTCGTTCTATAACAAATCTAGGACCATATAATAATAATTCATCAAGTCTAATACAGATCCTTGGATCAACTTGCAGTTAAGAAAAAAGCAAAATGAACTAAATTTGCGGTTATTCAGCAATGTAAACATATTAACTAAATAGCACATGTTAACTTTATATAGAATATATAAAAATTTACCATATATTTTTGACTATTTAAAATTTGCAACTTATAATAAAAAGAAAAGCCAAGAAAAAAATCCCAAGAAATAAGCAAAGTACTTTAATTACCATCCAGAACTTGAACTTCTAGCAAGTCACATATGTATATGTACATACATGTAAGCCAATATATATATATGTACTATGTATACACATATACTGCATATACATATACACACTCACAACTAACAGTTAAATCTAGCCGTTTTCTTTCTTTCACCTACTCGACGCAACGATGGAGCGAAGATGATGGAAGACTCTCTGGATGCTAATGAAAATTCGTTGGCATTTCCAATAGCACATCAGATTAATTAGCGCTCTGGCGCTGGCGACTTTCTTTTCAATCAATTGTCGTACAATTTACAGGCCTCGGCGCAAGCTAGCGGTAAAGTCAATCTGGCCATCAAATATTACGTATACGCAGCGCTTGGCCAATTGATGGTGTTTGCGACATTTGTTGTTGTCGCGCATGTCAAAGTTTCGGCTGTTGCTGCTGCTGCTGTTGCTGCTGCTGTTGTTGTATGCAACATAATCATGATATTTATGCCACGCCCCCTCGCAACTGAGACCCCGCTGCAGACAATAAAAGACAACGGCTCAGGCGCTAATGAAATTTACTGGCCCAAGACTGGCAACTGGAGTCTGGACACGCGCCTACGACAGCGCCTAATGAATGTGCTGTTGCTGTTGCTGCTGCTGTTGCAGTTGCAGCAGCAACATGCAGTGGCAGCTCTGCTGCATATGGCAATAAAAAATCAGGCAAACGAATTGTCGTTAATCAGCGCTCAGGCGAATGGCGAAGTTGAAGTCCATGTCCAAGTCGAACGAAGCGTCGAGTAAAAGTTGTTGCCCATGCTCCTCATGTTGTTGCCATTGTTGTGCAGTAGCTAAACACCCACACCCATACGCACACGCACACACACACACACACACACACACACGCACTGCAAATCTCCACCTTGCCCATATTCTCCATTCTTAGCGTCGCGTTCCTGTCGCGCCCGCAATCAAAACTGTCGCCTATGAAAAATGTGCAGGGCAATGGCGTCGAACCCTGCACATATGCAACAACAACAACAACAACAATGTATCATGCATACACATACATATGCATATGCATGTGCAATACACCCACACAAGCGCAGGCTTTTGGTTCTATTTTATTTTTAGCTTTTTTCCCTCACCCAATACCCTAGAAGTTTGCATAACTACTGCAGAGTGGGCATATGGATTTGCCCTCTCTCTTCGCTGCCCAAACAAACTGCAATTAGCTGATGTGTCTAGCTATCAATGGGTATCTATGCAGTCAGGCAGTCGCCTGCACTTGTTCTGCATATCTTTTATTGTTGTATTTTGACTTTTTTCTCTCGCACATTTTCCATTTGTGAGCAAAGAGTTGTTGTTTGCTTTTTAGACCGCACTTTAGAAGAACTGTAGTTAAAAATCGCACACATAAACACACATACAAGTTTATGGGCAGCCCTCGCACTGCGCCGACAGCCGCCGCAGATGCCCAGCAGTGTGTGTGTGTGTGTGTGTGAGCGAAAACTGAATGGAATCGAATTCAATAATAGTTTTACTCTTATTTCGCATATGCATATATAATATAATAGATATTTGGATCTGTCTAAGAGCTGCTCAGTCAATGTAAATGGGCTTAGAGCGTATGCGATTTTTATGCCTTATTCATTAAATAACAAACAACAACAACAACAACAACAGCTGCAATCGAATAGTTAAATATATGCATGTACTACGTGAATCACATGTGTAATCAAATTAAAAGTTCTCTAGCTGAAATTGAAAGGTGTGAGGGCAAGCGAAGGCAATTAATAAATTAAACTGAGCTAATTAAATATCGATTAAAAAGTTTTATAACTTTTTATACAAATTACTATAGCTAACAGATGTATATACATATATATAAATATAATTATGTATATAAATATACATTTTGTAATTTGTATCAATTTTTTTTATCATTCATTGAATAAAAATGTGATTAAATTAAACATAATTATAATTATTGATAATTTAAACACAATTACCCCGAGCTATTCATTAAATCAATGCTCTAATATTGCTAAATTTTGACTTTAAGCGCAAAATTCGCTCGGGCTTTAAGAACACAATTAAAATTTCTGCCCAACTTTGCCGTTATTTTGTTTTATTTGATTTTTTTCTCAACTCTGGCTCCCAATTTGTATGTTAAGCTGCCATAACTGTAATTTTGTCTGCATTTGCATGACCTTAGACAGAGACAGCGAGTGAGAGAGAGAGAGAGAGAGAGAGCGCGCACAGGCAAAGTGCTAGACAGAGAGCGTAAGAGGCAGCGGGGCGATGTTGGGGGCGTTGTAAGTATAATTACGGCTTGTTTGATATATACATCAATTAGCAGCAAAAATTTTATTTTGGACCCAGTCAAATGAGAAAATTTACAAGAGAAATCCATAAAAAAAAAAAACAGCAACCAAAATTTTCACAACTTTCCTTTCTGCGTGGGTGTGGATAAAAAAAAAAAAAAAATTACTGTCGTCAGCTATTTGAAATTGTCATGAAAATTTGATAAGGTTTTCCCTACTTGCTTTTTTATTTCTGCCTCCCTTAGCCGAACGAGGGGCCATGTCAACCATTTTGTTGTTGTGGGCAGGCTAACTGTCATGCACAGTGGAGCCGCCGCTGTGTTTCAGCCGTGGACTGTGCGCCACTCAATGTGAAACGTGCATTAGCATATCAGGAAATTTCATGATATATAAATTAATAATTAAGTCATAAAACATTTTGGAACGGAGTTGATCTTGTTATATTGAAGGCATAATTATGATTTGTTTGATTGATTATGATTATTGGCATTAATACCCATTTATGCAATCGCCATGAATAATCATCTCTATCTCTTAACATTTAGCGATAAGCGTAATAAACGAAACGCAGATAGAAATCGGTGTTTTCTTTTCGAATATTTTTAAATTTGCAACGATCCCATTAAATTAGCATAAATGTGAATGATTCTGCAAAAGTAGGCTGGCCCAGAGCTGCGAATGCTGGCTGGGGGCGTGCTTTGTATATAGTACACACATACATATATATACATATGTATGTACATATCTCTCTGACTCCATCAGCCTGATTGTTGCTCCCTGTGTACAGCAATTTTGGGCTCTGACTGGCTGCGCTGGTGTTTGTCCTCCTGACCAGGTCCATTGCTGCGCTGCCCGCGCTGCCCGCACAGTCTGCTGGAAGATTTTCATTTTATTATTTATTTTTATTCCTGCTAACTAACAATTTTGCGTTGCTTTAGTAGTTGAGTTTTGCGTGTGTTTGGTCTGTCATTTTCATTAAAATTTCATTGCGCGCGCAAAATACAGCAGCAACAGCAACAACAACAACAGCAAAAGCAACAACTAAGGCGAATCAAACAATTTGTGCAAAAACAAGAAAGCAAAAAAAAAAAGGAGAAGAAAAAAAATCGTAATAAAAAAAAAGTAAAATTGGCGTACTGCTGCTTGGTTGTTGAACCGAGTGCGAAGAAGCGACAGCCAGCAAAAGCAGCGACAGCAGCAGCAACAACAACAACAACAACATACAACAGCAAACCAGCAGCAATTTTCATTGTTTTTGGGGGTGTGGTTCGGCAAAAACACAGAAACAGCAACAACACATAGGTAAATACAGCTGCCAAGTGCAGCGCGCCTGCTCACACTTGGCCCCGCTGCACGGCTGGTGAGAGCGAGACGAAAAGTGCAAGCGCTGTTCAAGTCCATAAATGCGAGCTGCCAGCCAGCCAGGCAGTCGCTGCTGTTGGCACTCCTGCTGCCTCGCTCTAGCACACGGTGAGCGTCGCTTGCGCTCGCTGTCAGCCATTGCTAAAGCATTGTGCTCTCGCTCTCTTTGTGCATGTGTGCGTGCGTTGAAAAAGGAAGTCGCTTGGACTCGTGTTTTTGTTGTTGCTATTGCTGACGATTGACGACGACGATAAACGACGACGACGACGACGACGACGAAGAGAGCAGAGGCAACGGCAACGGCAACGTCAACAGCAAAGGCAAAGGCAAAGGCAGCGCAGCCAGCAACAACAACAAATTGGACTGGTCGAACGACTTCTGCTGCCGCTGTCGCTGCTGTTAACGCTGTTAGCGCTGCTTCTGCTGGTGCTGCTCGCATTGAAGGTGTCACGACGAAAATCAGTTCCAAAGTAACATTCGTGCCGCTCGGGTTGTGCGTTCGTCGCTCCGCTCGCTCGTTTTGTTGTTGGTTCAAATCAGCGTTCAATCGTTTACCGTTCACCGTTATATTTCGTCGCGTTTAATCAACGCCGTGTCACGCACACACTCTAAAATACATTAAAATACACAGACACACTCAAACATACATACATACATACACACACACATACACATACATACATACACACCCACAGCAAAAAAGCAACAAATAAACAAACATTTAAATAACGTGCGTGTGCAAAATCCTAAACACAAAACAACAACAGCAACAACAACGAAAACATCATCAACAACAACAACAGCAACAGCAACAGCAACAAGAGCCGTTAGCTAAAGTTCTAAAAGATACTAAAGTCGTTCGATAAATTGTGCATTGTTTTTTTTGGTGTCTGCCGCAGCAAGTGTATTTGCCCTTAACCTGGCTAAAACAACAAAACACTCAACTATCCCAATAACTGAATACCGAATACCGAATAACGCATCGCAGACCCGAGTCGATCTCAGCATCGTATTGTCTGCCAAAGGCATCGATCGACGCCAACAATTGGATCTATACAACAAATAACATCAACATATCCGCAATCCGATATCCTTAAACGGTATATTTTTTTGCTCGCTTTTGGAATATCCGCACGGCAACAGTGACAGCATCGAGAATCGCTCAAGCTCCGCGATATTGGTGTGTGTGTGTGTTTTTTTTTTTTGGTGAGTGCTGTTTACAGATGTGCACCAAAGCCATCTATCAATATCAATCTATAACAGAAATTTACTACCAACAAGCAATGTAATATAATAACCCATATTTCAATGAACTAACCAAATGACGCCGGCCAATGCCATCACGACTATCACGGATTATACCTATAACTCTATTTAGCTGTACCTAAGTTAAACTAGCGCACTTATCACTGTTTTCTCGGATTATCTTGGCAGCCTAGTTGGGAAACTGTTCGATAATATTGCAATGTCCTTCACTTTGAGTTATCTTTAACTAAGTTGTCCCACTCGATCTGTTCTCTTCGATCTTGACATAGTTCTCTTAGCTATCAATTGAGATACAAGCGATGGGCTTCAAATATTTGCCGTCGGCCCGAAGTACTACTCCTAGTAGATATCAGAAGTAAGCTTTAGGTTATCGTATTACTAGCTTATATGGGAATGAATAAAGCTAATATGGAAGAATTAAAGTTGTTTATATTCTAGGATTGCAAAGACATTAATATCACTAGAACAGAGTTCATTGTTTATATACAATATAAGAGAGGTGAAAAGTTGTTTGACTTTGTTATAGAATTTAAAATATTTGAAAATCTTTCCATTTGATAAATAGAGCTTAAGTCGTCTAAAATATTTATCTAAGGTAAGATTAGTAAGGTTACAGGTTATTATACAGCTAAGATTTGGAAAAAATGGGCCAAGCATAGCTAGAGTTTTCGAGATATATAGACCTACAGCACAGGAAACTTCAGGTCTATAGTTCAAAGATCTTCTATAATACAGCTATATTCATATATGCATGCACTACTGGTCTGTGATTAAGCAACTGATGAATAGGACATAAGCTCTATTGCGACCTCTAAAAGGCATATAACGTAAATTCATTGCAAAAAGGAATTATTTGATTATTGAACGGTGAATATATATATAAAGCTATGCAGGAAATAGTTTAATAAACGATAGAGTTCTCGAGATACAGGGAAAAGGGCTTTAAGGCTAAACCTTAGTTGTAATCATATATGAATTTACTACTTGCCTATAGTTGAATAGAGCTCGATTATTATTCTTCTTCTCTAGTTAATTAAAGAACACAATTATTTGATATGAGCATAGATTATATATAGGTAGACTAATGAAATAAATAACTCAATAATAGTTGTAGTTCTTCAAATGGCTAAAGGAATAACTAAACTTTAAAGGCGGCATAGAAGGCGATCCCTCTATAATTGCGCTCTATAAAAAAAAAAACTGGGCTAGAAGCGAACTGTGATAAATCCATATTGCAGCTAAACAGGAAATTCCATGATGAGTCCCCATGAGTGCATAATATGAGAGCGCATTGAAGCCGAAATGGATTTTCATAATTTTAATGGGCATATTAATGCCGCCCAGTTTTGTTTTTCTTTGATATATTTTGTTTTCTTGGACTGCTTGTTAATTAGGCAAAGGGCAAGGGGCAAGGGGCAGGGGGCAGGGGGCAGAGGTCTCAGCATCAGCAACAGTCAAAGGCAAAACATGGGCAATCCACAACTAACAA
Organism: Drosophila navojoa; assembly: GCF_054131105.1. Classification (NCBI taxonomy): domain Eukaryota; kingdom Metazoa; phylum Arthropoda; class Insecta; order Diptera; family Drosophilidae; genus Drosophila; species Drosophila navojoa. The sequence goes on from NC_142895.1 coordinate 23,861,189, forward strand.
CTAACTAACATACTAAATATCACTATGCATATCTATATTCATATGCGATGGGGCTACCTGAATCCAAAAAAAAAAAAAACACTACTGTGCAGCGCACACAATGGGAGAAGAAACTCTCGAAGCGCGGCTCGAGCGACCCGTTCAGGTCACATTATTCACACATTTTGATAAGTTTTTTTTTATTCTTCAGCTTCAGCTTCAGCTTCAGCTTCAGCTTCAGCTTCTTCTTCTTCTTCATATATTTTTTGGTTATTTTTATTATTTTTTTGAGGCTGTTCTTGTTATTGTTGTTGTTGTAGCCGCCGCGCTTTATTAGCTAATTTCAAAGCGGCTGGGTCATAAATTAAAACATCGAGCATATTTTGTGTTAGCATATGCAGGCACACACACACACACACGCACACACGCACATACTATGTTATTTATAAATACATATATGTATTTTTATATATTTTTAATATTTTTGTGCCTCAACGCGTCGTTTTGTATTATTATTAATTTGCATAGATATTGTGTTTTTCTCTCTCTCCATCTCTCTCTTTCTCTCTCTCTCTCTCTCTATGTTCAAATTAATATGCAAGGCAATTTGTTTTTAGCCAGCTGGCAAGCGTCAGACTCATTCTGGCCCTTGTCACATGCGTCTAAACTGAGCCGAGCTAAGCATTAACAAAATAATAAAAAAAAATTAAGAAAAAATATGAAAAAAAAAAATATAGGAAAAAGAACAGTCAAGCTTCAATGTACGCCCACGCAGGGGCAAGCAGAACTCGAGCTGCCAATTTCAATTTGAATTGGAGCTCTGCTATAGCTCATTCATTCATAGCCACAGACTCAGTCAGAGTCAGAGCTAGAGCCACATCCACATCCGTTACTTGGTCCGTTTCAATTCATGAATTGAATTGAAGTCAAGATCGCGTCGCGACATTTTGATAGCTTATCGGGCGGAGGCAAAGCCGAGAGAGCTTCCAGACCGTATAGCTCCATTGTTTAGCATAGATACATCGACGCACGCCCAATGTCTGCCTCTGCCCACTGAAAGCTGTAGCTGGGATCAGTGATGGAGATGCTGATGGAGGCAGAGCCAGTGACATAGGCAGTGACAGAGGCAGAGGCAGAGGCGGCGACGCTGTTCGGCTCTAATACGGAATCAAGTCTTTGTCAATTTGTGACGCCTTGGCGTCGCCTCGCCTAGCCTTAAGTGAGGTTTCATTTCATTTCGATTGACTTCTTTGCCACCAATACAAGCACACTCGCCATGTGTGTATACATACATATGTATATACCTATTTATATCTCTCGTTTTTTATTTTTCCCAATTATTTGTATTATTAATTTTTATCTCTCTTCACTCTTTGCTCATTACGCGGCTGTACCCAACGAAAACTTTTTAGTTGTTTTTTTGGCTTCTCGAATTTCGTTGACAAAGCCATTTAAATAGAAATCACTCAAAAGGCCGGGACGGGCCCGGCCCGGACCAGAGCGAACCTAACCGTACCATGCCGAACCGGCCAGTTATCAAGATCACATTGACAATGCGTCAAATAATAAGTTTTGTTGTTATTGTTATTTGTTGTTGTTATTGTTATTTGTTGTTGCTATTGCTCTGTCTCTGTGCCCAGTCAGGGCTCTTTACTCTATTATTGATTTGTGATTTGTGTGGTTTGTTTGATTTATTTTTACTATGATGCAATCATTTGTCCGACTCGGCAAGGCAACATTCATTCATTCATTCATTCATGCACACTCGCACAATCTATCAATAATTTCAGCAACCTCAGCTCATTTTCATCCTTCTAGCAGACGGATCTGAACTCTGACTGCAGACGTTTAACTCAACCATTGAGCATGGCAAATCTTTAATTGATCTGTTCATTTAATTGCTGGCAGCGTCAATTAGCACATGAAATTATTAACAATTTGCATTTGACGATGCTCGCGCTGCAGTTGATGGAAAGAGAGCTAAGAGTGTGTGTGTGTGTGTGAATGTGTGTGTGTGTGTGTGTTGGCAACTTGTTTTCGTTGAGCAATCTATCATTGGCCAATTTGTGATTAAAATATGCCAACTGTATGTCTATTAACTTTATATATTATATATATACATATATGTATATATATGTATATATGCCATTTATCCAGACTCGTTTCAGCGTGCTCAAGTGTCAATTTAATTAAATGTGTAATGCATACGATTAACAAAATGAGAAAAAAATATGAATATGAATATGAATATGAATAAAAATTAAAATGAAAACTAATTAAAAAGCCAAGTTGTCGCCATAGTTGTTGCTGCTGCTGCTGCTGCTGTTGTTGCTGTTGCAGTTAGCGGTTTCTAGGCCATGCGCGCATTTTGAATGCGTATTAAACTTGTCAAATCTTCACACTTTTTCAATTATTTGGCACGTTTGTTAATTAAACTTCAGCGGACGTCAACGTCAGCATGTCACTCAGTAGCTGGAATTGTACAGCAGCAGCAGCAGCAGCAACTGTTGCTGCTGCAGTTACAGTAGTAGTAGTTGCTGCTGCTGCTGCTGCAAGGCTGCATTTTCCCTCCCCACCTAATGAAAAATAAATATAATTTTATGCGAAAATTGCAAATTTAAATGTCAAAATGCATTTGCGTAGAAATGGCGCACGATCCACCACAACTGGCTACCAGTTGAGCCCAACTCGACTCGACTCGAGCTGGAGCTGGAGCTGCCTTTTCCAGTTGGCAGCTCGGGACGTGCCACCTGAGCCATCGCGCGTTCTTTGTTGCGTTTATTAAGTTGCATTATTTTCGACAGACAGCTTATTATGCTAGGCCAGCCGCAGTCCCAATCCGCATCCCACTCTAGAGTCCCAGTCCCAGTCCGAGTTCGAGTTCGCGTTGCAGTCTGCCAGTTGAGCTGTCTGGCAGCCAGGCAGATTCCGGTAGCTGTTCGCTATGTAAATGAGCCTGAGAAACGTTTCACACTTTTACACTGTGCTGCAAGCGATAGAAAGTTGCAACTGGCCGTTGACAGCGCAGCGAAAATTCATAAGAAACTCACATTTATCAGCTCGTTTCTCTCGGCCGGCAGCGACTCCGCCAGATTTTGGCGGCACCTGCTGTTGCCAGCTGTGTAGTGCACTGTAGCAAACGCGGCTGGACATATTAAGTTGTTATGGAGCTTGTTAAGGCCGCTAATAGCTGCAACTGCAGCAGGCAACAGGCAACGGGCAACAGGCAACGGGCAACTAAACGAGGCAACGGCTCTGTCTATGGCAGCATATGACAAGTGAGCACTTTTGACAGCTGGTTGCACTCGCTCAGCTCAGTTGGCTCGATCGGCTCTGGCAATTTGCCGCTGGCTTTGGCCATTTCTGTTGCACAATATTGCGGCCTGTCACACGCTGGCGGGAAGTGGAATAATGGCCAGACTTTGAACTTGTCTCGGCTGCATTGGGCCAACTATTTTTGCTCATCTCACTCTGGCGCTTTCTAAACACACACGCACACACACACATGCACAGAGACAGTCAATGGGCTTTGGAAATAGATTTGAATGCCACATTCGTTTAGCTGGAATCATTAATCACGGCTGGCCAAAACAAAACCAAACAAAACTCGCCAAAAACCGTACAAAAACAACAACTACAACAAATTAAACGATCAACTTGAATATGTCGAAGACAGCAACAAAATATTCCCATGGCACAAATTAACAGTAGCCAGCGTCATAACGATCACAATATTTGGTTACACACTTTCCCAGGGTACCATCAGAAAAACGCCACAGAAAAAGAGAGAGAGAAAGACAGAGAGAGAGAGAGAGAGAGAGAGAGAGAGAGCTACAATTAGACCTATATATAGCACACGGTCTTCTGGGGCTACCGTTTCGGTAGTTCGATCGTTGTCCAGCTTACTTAAAGTGCGGGCGCTGGTCCACAATTGTCCAATGTTTCGTCCGTCCGTCACTCGGTCCGTCCGTCAGTGAGTCAATCAGTTGAGCTCGAAAGATTCGGTAGCGTTCGATTTGTTTATTTTCCTAAGGCTGTTTACCTTCGGATCGCCGCTGTCCGCCACTTATCAGTAGTTCGAAAATATTATTTTGACCGTAATTACGAGCAAGAGGCAGGCGGGACACAACATATGCATTACAAGAATCATAAGCCAAACACACACACTGGCACACACACACATACAGACAGAGACAATCGTAATAGCTACAGGATAGCAGCTAAATTGGAAAGGTAAAGCTGAAACTGAATCTCTGAATTGAAGTCAATTGAGAAGAAGAGATACTCAGCTCGACGCCCGGAAACTGAAAGTGAAAATGAAAATGCAGATTGTCGCTCGCCGAATACAGACTGAATTTTTAATGAAAGTGCGTGTACGTGATATATGTCGAGCCGGAATGATTTTGGGCCCGTGCGACATGCCGAGAGTCCCAGCGTTTCGAGTCCCCGAGGCGCACCGTCACAAAGGCCAGCGGGGCCTTTGCCTCCCTCGACTGCTGCTGTTTCTCTCTCCCTCTATCTCTCGCTTTTTTGCCATGATTTTTCATAATCAGCAGCGTCGAATGTCAAGAAAATCACGTAGCTCTTTATATTGTTGTTATTTTGTTTTTAGTTTTTTTTTGTTTTGTTTGTTGTTTTTTCTTCTCGTTCTCCTTCTTCTTCTTCTTTTTCTTCTTCATATGTGCCACATTTGGCAAAAAAAGCAAATCAGAGACAGTCACAGTCACAGCTGCCCCCAAGCCCACCTGCCTGGCAAGCCATAAAACAGCTAGATCTAGTATGACAGTACAGAGTATAACAGCTAAAAAATATCACAGCATAACAGTTAATTAGTATAGTCATATAACAATACAGGAACACTTCAAAATAAACCTTTAGCAATATAATAGGACAGGAGTATGTCAGTATAACAGTATAAAAGTATTTAAAGTAGAGCATATAAGAGAATACAAGAATAATAGTTTATTAATATTACAATATAACAGTACAATAGTACAATAGTATAACAATATAACAGTATAACAGTGGACTAGTATATTGCTATAGCAGTACAACACTATAACAGTAAAACTGTATAAAAGTATATCACTTATCACAGATCCGTCTATTAACAATTCAATGATGAAATATGTAAAACAAAATACTAAAAATTAGTATATTTTCCTTTAGCATATAGATTGGCTATTAACTTATAAACCCTATTATGATCATTAAATTTGCTATTAGTATAATGATGATCAAAACTCTATAGTTCTGTCGAACATGGATATTATAAAGACCCACATGAAATCTAAACATTTACAGTTGCTCATTAGGTTTAGAATAGACTTGTTCTGCGATAAGCCCTATATGAATATTTTTTCCTTTTGCAAACCCAGCTCAAGCAAGTTGTCTAGTCCACAGTTTAGCCCTGTCTGTGTGGCAAATCCTGTGGCCTGTTGTAGGGATCCTTGCTCAGAGTTTACTATCGCAAGATTACCCAACTGTGTAATAACGCCTTTTGCTAGAGGAACGGGAACGGGAACGGGAACGGAAAGGAGAACCGCCTAGACTTAGTATTTGGGCAGTCTTGCGGTTTAAAGATCTTTGATCTGTGCTTAGCCACTGGATTAGGCAAGACACTTACTAAAAGGACGAACTGGGATGGGCACACACACACACACACATGCACACATGCACTGGGCATGATGGGACAATGGCTTGGGCATTAAGATTAGGCCGGACCAAACTCGGCCTTCAACTCGAGCTGAACCTGGCTTAATACTCATATGCCGTGCGACGAGTTCGAAACTCTTTTGTCCCACATTCTTTTTCTTTTTTTTCTCTCTATTTTTCGGTGGTTTCGTGCGAAAAATACAAATTAGCAATATGTGAGCCCAGTGCAAATGAGACGGCGAATAGGCGCAGAAGCGAGAGGCAGTGAAATTGCGGGATTAGCACGGACACCTCGGAGGTCTCTCATTGTTTTGAAATTGGAAAATGCAGCCAGCTATTTGTCACATATATACCCGACCCGATAACGACCAACGACCATCGACCATCGACCGTTCCAATATAAATCCACACACACACACACACACACAGCTATATATATAGGGTAAAGTAGCCTGCACCGTGCACAGCAAATTTGTTTTGTTTTGTCATGTCGTTTTCATGGCTCAATGCATCCGAGTGCAAGCGAAATGGAAACCGGCAAAGCCAAAACCCAAAGCCGCAAATACAACATTGCAGCAGCCACTCGAGCCAGAATCCCTACATACGCATACACATACACATACATACATAGATATATATATGTATAGGTATAAGTATAGATATATATCTGTATATGCAGAGGCTGTCCAAAGCCGAACCCCAACAACGCTTCCAAATTACATGCTCACGCGCACACGCAAATTAATAACACATCTGGCCCAATTTGAGGCTGAGGCCACAGACACAGCCAGAGCCGAGGCTCAAGGACCGGCACATAAGATGGCAAATATGGCAGAGATTATGAAGTGATTGGAAAGTGAATAGAAAACAGTTAAACAGTTAAAGGAAATGCATACAGTTACTTGATATTGATAGCAAAGGGCAACGATGACTAGAGCAATATATGAACCAAACTCTTGATCGGCATGATTATGATGATTACAGCTATCAAATATGTATAACAGTTCCACTTGGTATATCTGTAATATACATATAACAGTCAACCAAAAGCCCATCTAGTCAGTGCTTAATTCTTAGTCTCTATTGTGTATTCATTTCAATCTCTAATAAATATGTATAACAGTTCCATAAACTAGAAAGATATTCATATTTGCCACTTCTTCTTCTTCCATCAATCTTGACCAATCTTGTTTGTGTACTACGTCACACTCTTTGTTAATATATGTATAAGAGTTCTATTTACTATATATCTAATATATGTATAACAGTTCTATGAACTTCCACAGTTTGTCACAGCTTCTTCTACCTTGATAACATTCCCGACTTATCCTGTTACTTCTCCACGCTCTCTTTAAATATAGTTCAATGAACAAGAGCTATATTTACTATATAATTAATATGTGTATAACAGTTTTATAAACTCCAATGCGCATTTGATCACATCCTCGCTTTCTCTCTCTCGGCTAATCCTGTTTCTGCACTATTTCACACTATCTTTTAGCATAGTTATAAGTATAACAGTTCTAATACATCTTTGTATAACACTTAACTAAACTACAACTATATCTCTTTTACAACATTCTCTAATTATGCTCTTTCCTCATTCGTCTAGATAAACGCCATTTGACTGTTAGCGGCGTTTTGGCCACTGCCACGCCCAGGCCCACGCCCACACGCACGCCCACACGGAGCCATCAATCAATTTTGGCCAATTGAAGCATCAACGGTTGTACACCATAAACAGCATCAACGTGGCGCTGCACTCAACGGAAGCCTTGATGGCGGCGGGCTTTCTCAAATCGGGAGATTTGGGCCCGCATCCGCACAGCTATGGCGGACCACATCCGCACCACTCGGTGCCGCACGGACCGCTGCCGCCGGGCATGCCGATGCCATCTTTGGGTCCCTTCGGCCTGCCACACGGACTGGAGGCTGTTGGGTTCTCCCAAGGTATGTGGGGTAAATATCGCAAAACAATTTTGGTAGACTACAAAGCTCACGTAAGAATCGAATCGCAAGAACAAATGTGCTGAAAGCCAGCTGTGGGAGCCAGACCCAGACCCAAGACGGGCCCCACTCGAATGATAAATGATATATGGCCGGTCATCAGACTCGCTGGCTGATAACTCAATTTGCATGCGCAGGCCAAGAGAGAACGAACAGAAGAGAGAGAGAGAGAGAGCGAGATTTGGGACAATGCAGAGATATGGCTACTATATGTATATATGGCTATATGGATGGCAGATCGGGGGCAGTTGACTGCGTGCCGTTCAGTTGTCGCACAAAATGCTTTTCAATGCCGTTTCGCATCGATTGCATCATTATCAGTCGAATTGTCAAAATGAATAATGAGCTGAAGCCAAAGTGGCCGTCGCAGCGCGCTTGGGAACGCATGAGTCGAACTTTTTTTCAGTTTCATTTTCTCTCTTCGCGTTTCTTGTCAGGTTCCAGTTATTTGTCTCATTTCGGTGACGCTGCAAATGATAAAAAACTGACAAAAATGCTACAAAATGCCAAAAAAAAAAATAAAGCAGAGAAAACACAGAAAGAGTGAGAGAGAGAGAGAGAGAGAGAGACCGAGAGATAATAATACAAACAATCGCATGTAATCAATTTTGATTTGTTATTTATTTACTTTTAACATGGTCGCGCTTGTAATAAGCCAAGTTATAGCAGAATCTGTCGATGGAAGATATTGTCGGGCGGGTTATATAAGCGGCTGAGAATGGAGCGAGCTGAAGCGGCGATAATTAACTAAATAATTAAAGAGATGGCATAACTAGAATTTTGAAATTGAATGAAATTCATATAATAATAATAATAATATATTATATATAATTCATATTCATGGAAATTTTTGTTAAAAAAAAAAAGATTTGCAGAAACTTTCCGAATATTATTATTATGAATATTTAATTTCCTGTATACAAACACACATATATTATTCTGTTGATATGTATGTGTAAACAAGCCGGAACTCAGCTGAAATCGTACAGAAACGAAATAAATAAATCGAGCTCCAATGCAAAACTTCTACAAGTCATTGATAAATTCGCGAAATTAGCTAAAAAACTAATTAAAAATGTAATTGAACAAAATAATGACAGCTTAATTATGCGAGCTATTCAGGCAAATATAAGAAACACTCGAAAGCATTGACAAATATTGAAAATCAATATCAAAATAAAAGCAGTTAAAAATATATATGTAGGTGCAGTTAATGAAACAAGTCTTATGCGATTGCTGCCAAGGCTTTTGGGCAATGCGAAAATAAAAATACAAAAATAAAATAAAAATATATATATTTAAAATAAATATGAAAAATAAATATGAAAAAAATGAAACGCAAAAGGCAAACTACAAATTGCAATTAATTTTGCTTTAAGGCAGCCACAACAACAACAACAACAACTGCGCTGGCGACCATTTTGAAAGCATTCAAAATAACGAGAAAAAAAACTAAAATAAGAAAAAGAAGCAACAAAGACAACAACGAAAAGCGGCAGCTGCAAAGCCAGCGACAACGACAACGCGCGAGCCAACTGAGTTGAAGTTTTTTATTCAATTTAAAAATTCATGACCAAAATGACTAACTCATTAATTTTTGATAGAGCCAAACAGAGATGGGCATAGAGTAGCGCACAGAGAGCGAAAGAGAGAGGGAGAGAGGGAGAGGGAGTGCGCAAGCAGGGTAGTGAGCGGCACAGGAGGCAGAGTGGCTGCTGGGGTACGCATACGAAAGGCATTGCGGCACAAAAAGGGGTGCACACGATGAATATTTGGGACAGCAGCAGCCGTGGCAGAGGCTGAGGCAGAGGCAGAGGCAGCAGCAGCAGCAGCAGCAGAGAGAGGGACAAAGGCAGAGCGAGCAGCAGACACGCACTGACAACGGCTGCCCCGGCAAAAACAAACAATGCCGCGGCTTAACACACACACACGCACACACACACATACGTAGTTGCCTTTATATACGCACTACATATGTATAGAATACATTATATACACACGCGCACACACACACACATGCACACTCACACAAAAGAAGTTTTGGACGGCGCTGTGCGGGGTTGGTTCAGAGCAGCAAATGCTTTTTAGGGTTGGCATTTCGACGGGGGTTGCTAAGAATAACGGTTTGCCACAGCAGCAGTAAAAGAAACACACACACACACACACAAAAAGAAAGAAAAAGGAAAATGGGGGCAAAATACTGGGAAAAGCATCTCTCGTACGTATACGTATGTGTGTGTGTGTGTGTGTATGTTAATTAAAGTTTGGCCCACGCGGCGTATGCGCAATGTGCCAGAGCTTCGAGACCCGAGCCAAACTCCACCCAAAAAAAATGCAAGAACTTTCAGCACATTCGATTAGGCATTCACTGACTATTCAAACTTGGCTAATATTATGTTCTTTTTTCTCTCTCTCTTTCTTTTTTCCCGTGCTATTTTATTTTTGCAGGCGTCAACACGAGAAAACAGCGTCGCGAGCGTACAACATTCACACGGGCCCAGCTCGACGTCTTGGAGGCGCTCTTTGGCAAGACACGCTACCCGGATATATTCATGCGCGAGGAGGTCGCACTCAAGATCAATTTGCCCGAATCCAGAGTACAGGTAAGATAGAGCCACTAGAGATGCATATAGATCTATCTATCTATAACTGAAGCAACTTGAAGCCAGTTGAGCTCTTTAATTCGAATTTTGATACTAGCGATAGTAGTTTGATCTATGTAGTATATCTAAAGCCACTGCCTAGAGTCTGTCAAATAATATGTAGTTCAAGTCAATCGAACGGAGATTGAGCTCAAAGGGAATTTGCCTTAATGAGATGATTATAAAACCATAATGATATATAATAATTTATCAGGTCAAAAATTAGCTGCAGTATTTATTCGGATTTGCTCTTTTATTTTATTCATTTTCTGCTAAGCCAACAAAAATGGCTTCACTCAATATGCTCCATCTCGTAAGCTAATAGCCCGATATTTGTCAAGCTTGATGACGTGTTTCGAGAAGAATAGCTCTCACTGAAATTCATTTGAATTTGTGTATTCGCCCATGGACCTATTTCAGCACAACTGTTGTGCATATTTAAACCATTATCATTGAACTAATTCTAAGACTAAGGGCGAAATTCAGACAAAGGGGGAGAAGGCAAAGCCATGTTGAAGTTTTATTACTCGTTTCACAGATATCGATATAAATCGCACAATAAAACTCAGAATTAGCTTTGCCTTTTACCTAAGACGCCTATATAAATCGCATAATAAAACTCAAAAATTAGCTTTTGTTATCTCTTGCCTATGAGAGAGTTTCGGCTTAGGCTCAATGTTTTCGTTTGCTGTCATAGTAAAACAATACGTAAACGCTTTTACAAACTTGAGGATTGAGCTATATAGTCTAATGGCTATAAAAAGTCCATAAACTCTATAGACTCTAGAGTGTGGTCTATAGAAATGCTTTAGTCTATAGTCTAAAGTGTGGTTTAGAGTCTATAGTCTCTTCTAATTGTATACATTAAGTGCTGCATCTATGCCATTCAAATGTATTATGTTACCAGCACAGTCTTTAGTCTATGGTTGGTATGCTAGAGTCGATAGATTAAAGATAAATTTTCCGTTTTTATGGAAATGCCAAATTCTTTAGCCCAATTAGTTCTGCACATCGATTTGTATTGAATTGAATTTTTATTCTTGAATCGATGTTTTTGCTATGGGTATACACTTTAGACTCTTGGAATACCTATAAAACGATATACACATATATATGTATGTATTATATATGGTTAACTCATTCTCACTGTAAATCCAATATATATGGCTTCGATATATCTTCTTTGAATCAGCTATCAGTAAGTAATCTTGAGTAATCCCAACTCCAACTCGAGTTCTTAGAGTCTTGTGAGCTTCAATTGGGTTAAAACTAAATAACCCATAAAGAGAAGTCAATTTCTTGACCCGCTGACTGCTGCTCACATTGATGTCTGCCGATTGGAATTGACTTTGATTTCATATGGCTCAACGCCTTGAAACGTATCTGTGTCTGTGGCTCTGAGGAACAAGTCAAAGCTCTCCCTGTATGCGTGCGTGCGTGTGCGTGTGCGTGTGCGTGTGTGTGTATTTATCTGGTTTAAGTCTTGTTTGCACTGCGTAGACTCAGTGGCAATTGTTTAATTAAGCATATGTCGAGCCGAAAGACGCCCTCGAAAATCAAAGTTGCCAAATCCATAAAACAAACAAATTACAAACAGCCAACAGATTTTGCCCCATTTGCCATATGTGTGTGTGTGCGTACATGTGTGTGTGTGTGTGTGTTGGTGTCTAACTGGTATGGCATATGGGAGTGCGTGAGCGTTGCAAATGCATAGATTTTCCCAAAGAAAATCGCTATGCAAATAGAAATTTGAAATGTGAGTGGGCCACAGAGCGTGCGAGTGAGAAAGAGAGGGAGTGAGGGCGATGGCTAGACTCTAGAGACATGGCATATTTTTAATGTCAAATGTGCCCGAAAAAAGCAGCCGAAAGATGAACGATGAGTGTCGACTTTTTTCTATTTGCCCAAGGCATTTGCTGCGCATCACTCGGAGGGTTGGACAAACAGAGGAGGACTCGGGAGACAGGACACGCAAGGACACACGGCTGTGCGCTGCTCTATTTGAGTTTACTTTGCGCATTAGCAGCGCATAATTTGCGCTAATTTTTTGCCTCATTCGCATTTGCCGGCCAACAACAACAACTCAATTTGCGCCAAGATTCTTGCCTATTTGCTTAGGTGCCCCTCGCTCTCTCCCTCCCTCTCACTGTGCCTAAGCAAACATGCTGCTAGCGCCGTCGGCCCAACTGCCAAATGGCCAAAATCGACAAGGCCTTCCTTCCGCATTCATTCGCCGATCGAGCAACAACATTTCGGGTCTCGATCGAGGATCATTTGGCATAGAATTGTCACCTAATGCCCAGAGCAAACACAGCCGCATGTTCGGTGCGCTCTGTTGACATGTTCATTGATTTGTTTGCATTCCGCTGCTGACAACTGAAGCAGGACGTGACCGGGAAGAGGGCACCGAAGGCAACTGGACTGCCTGTCGCTCGGTCGCTCGGTCGTTGGCCCATGGCCGTGAAGCCCCTGCAGTGGCCGGGCAAGTGAAAAACGACACGTAACGCGGCACGGCCAGGACACCGGCCCGGTGCGAGGACTGCCGGGCAGGCCGACTCGCATGGAATGGATATTCCGTTTGATTTTACACAGCTCGTGTCGAGCAGTTGCCGTTACGTTTCATACACAATTGATTTTTGAAATGCACACGGCTCTTGTGTAGAACGACAGGGCGAGGAGGGTGGGGTCAGCAGGCGTTGCATTGCGAGTGGGCGGTGTTGGAAAAGTGCATTGACAATTACATATATAGATTTTCCACAGTCTTGTTGCTGCTTCTGTGCTTCTCGTCTTCTCCTTCATGCACTGCGCTTTGTAAGTCATCCTCCTGTTACTGTTGTCTACAACTAGCTTGAGGCGGTGCCAGAGCTTGCACAGTGCCGCGTTTACCACTGGCAATGCGCACCACTCAGAAACTAGATGGAAGAGAATAGATAGAATCGTTTGAATACTTGAAGTGAGCATGGATATAGATAGATACTATCTGAATCAAATTCATTTTTACAACATGTCTATATATAGCTACATATATCTATAGATATACCCTATATAGGTATGTCTATGCTCCTGCTCAATCATAGACTAGATCAGCATCGGGTTTGGCATTTATGCAAATTTCGCTTGGGCTTTGCCCCACTGTGCCAAGCGGCCGTGTGCTGGGGCAACACCTATAAAAACGTGGCGCATATTGAATTACAGCGGCAGCTAGAAAAGCCGTAAAAGCCACCAGAGAAAAAACAAGAAGCAGAGCAAACAGGCGACGCCAGCGGCAGCAACATGAAAATCGAGTGCTGCATGCAACTGTCTGGCCCGGGCCCAGGCCGGCGGCCAGAAGGAAGCCAAGCAACTCAATTAGCAGGCAGGGCGCGGTGGCAGAGCTAGTTGGCTGCGGCCCCACATGGCTCCACCTACCGCACACACACACAGGCGAGGCGGTGGCAGGAGAGGGAGGGATGGCCGGCCGCGTTGCACATAAATAATCATTTCTCACAAATGGCAAAAATTAACGGCGCACTCGTTTGCCCGGGCAAAT
>NC_142895.1:24180000-24312500 GCF_054131105.1 Drosophila navojoa
ACTGATAAGAATGCCTAATGGATTAATTTTTTTTTTGTACAAGTTTATGCAAGTGATAGGTTTTTTTTTCGCATTTGAACTGAACGACAAAGATATAAATTTATGCAATTTCTGACTGATTCTGATGAGTATTAGTCGAAAATTACTTGCAAATGAAATGGAATAGACAAAAAGTAATATTTTTCTAAGAAAGAACCCATATCTTATTGCTTTTGTCACATTTTACAGAATTTTTCAAATAAAAGTCTTGCTTTTCCACGTAAGATCTTAACGGAAATTAACAAAATTCTAATTCCATATAAAATATTTTGAATCGTGCACAAACCAGAGTGAGTCAAATTTAGAGATTCCGCGCTAAGCTGAGATTACAAATGTCCGAAAATACCAAATTGAATTGAAGTCACGTTTTTGCAAAAAGTATCATAAATAATGTGGGAGGAGGCAAATGGTGACAAATACACTCACACTCAAACACTTGTATATACACGCGCAATTATACGCATACGCACACATAAATAACGTATGCTCACATACGATCTGCAATTCGCTGCTGATTGATAGAGCAGAACAGAAGAAATAACACAGCACGTTGTGTCGTCGGGAGAGAGCTGCAAGAGTTGCAATAAGCTGTGCTCAAAATACCAAGAGCTTAATGGAGAGTAAGTGGGTGGACCGCGTGTGAGCACGAGAGAGATAGACACAAAGAGCCTGTGTGTGTGTGTGTGTGTGTGTGTAAATTGCTCACGAAGCTAAAGTATGAATGTAATGTGAATGTGGAATGCGCGTTGGGAGAGAATGAGTCAACTTCAGCTAGACACAGAGAACACCAAAACGCACATTAATGCGGGTGATAGACAGGGAGGACTTCAACAGGCCAATGGGTGGACTGTGCTGCTGCATCAAAAGAGAGCGCAATATGGGAATGTGTGTGTGTATGTGTGTGTTTATGGGCGAGAGACAGAGAGAGAGAGTGTGTGTGTGTATGTGTGCATGTGCATGGAATAAGGTCAAGCGGGGTGCGGCAAAATATTTCCGCTGATAGCATTGATAAAAAGCCCGCAACAATTTTTGAATGGCAAACGCACTAGATGGCAGCAGAGCAGAGGCGTTGCCAGTGACAGTGACAACAACAACAATGGGAGAACAACAATGCACAAAGAATGGCAAACAACTAGCACAACAAAAATTTAAATAATAAAGAAATCTCAGTAGAAATTTCACTTTTGCTATGCGACGAACGGCGTCCGTTATACAGCAGCAGAAGCAACAGCAGCAACAGCAACACATAAAGACATGAATACTTTGAGTTTTGGTTTTTTTTTTTTTGCCTTTACTTTGCGCACACACACACATACAACTGGCGGCCAGGCCGCACTTTCTTTGACGCTGACGCCGCTGCTTGTGCCTCAGCTACTGCGGATATCGTTCGTTCGCCTTTTGGCGGCTTTTACAAAATTTGTTTATTTCAGATCTAGCAGTAACAATGTGCAGGACGTAGCATCCAATTAATCAATTACTACATCAATCACACTTGAACACACACACACACACACAAGCACACACACATGCACTCATTCGCGCACGCACATTAAGCGCACCAAATCGAGCGCAAAATTTGTGCCGTTCTATATTTTTGGGCATTTTTTTTTTCTTCATGATGACGCGTTCGCCAAAACACAACAAAAAATTAAAATAAATAAAATAAAAACATATCTTAAACAATAGAATGAGACAAAGGGCAATCGGACGCGCAATTTCAGCATGAAATTCACATTTTGCACGTTAATATGCAAATATCACAACAACAAAAATTCAACACCAGCAGCTAGACACACCATAACAACAACCAAAATGAAATACAAAAAAAAAAAAAAAAAAAAATACAAAAAACTCTTATATGTGTATAAACAATTCAATGACAACATACAAATTCGTAATCACTTGGTAGCCGCTTCTTGTTGTTTGTGCTCGTTTTTTGCAGCTAAAATACATATATACATATATTTAGGTTGACTGCAGCGCGTCTTTTACTATAAATTAGTTTTTAATTTATGTCGGAACGCCTCGAAATTGGTATATAGGTAACTCCGATGCGCACAAAAACCGAAAATGAACTGAATCGGATTTAGGGATGAGCAATATCTACTTACCTAGCGCTGGCTAATATTGCTTTAAAAGTATCGATGGTTCCGACTGAATATCGTATCGTATGCTATCGTATACTGCCCTAAGAATCGCTGTGGTATTTTGTGCTGAGAAACTAACTTAAATATTTATCAGTATTTTAAATATTAATATATATTTTTTAATTTTATATACTCTGATTCCGAATAATACAAATATTACATTTTAGAATTGTAATAATGTATTCAATACTATCGATATAATGGAACTCGATGCTTATGAAAAGGTGAGCCGCTAGAGGCGTTTGTGGCGTTTAATGCGCAAGTCACGCCAAGCGACAAATTGCCAACAGAGTGACGTCATAATCTCTCTCAGAAGGCACAATTATGCAAACAAATAAAATAGACCTAATAATCATTTTTAAGTTGCTAAATTTTATAATGATGATCAATATTAAGGTCAAACGAAAAAAAAATTCTCCTAACATTATAAAAAAAATATAACAGCTTCCTTTTATTAAATTTTATTTATTTATTATTTTTACTTTTTTTTTATTATATTTTTTATTATATTTACTAGCATTGTGTAATTTATATTCTTAAACTCCACTTAAAAAATTTGTTATGTACATTTTATTTAATAAATTACAACTAAAATTAAATGGAATATCTAAAATGCCAAGTAGAAATAATATTATGATATAAACAAAATACAAAAAAAATTGAAAAATGTTTAATAATTTAAAGAAAAAAGATTAAATTAAGTAATACATATACAAATTTAAAAAAAATAGGAGAAAAATAAAAATAAAAATTGTAAATAAATACAAAAAAAAACGATGAGTTATTAAAAAAAAAAAAACATGATTAATAAAATAAAGCGGTTTTTATTGAATTATTTGTGGAATTGGAATTCCTTACGCTTCTTTTAAAAGCAACATCACAAGTTCGAGCTCGTTAGTCAGCTCTGGAAAATATCTTGTATTCTGCTATGGGCTGCTTTTGAAAACATGTTAGCACAAATAAATGGTCACATGCCGGGAAAGCCGCACTTGTATACGTAAATAATCACACGCTCCGCTCCAGCACTCGCTCGAGCTGTTAAATACTGCTCAGTTGGCTATGCAAATAACAGTTCCGTGAATCGTAATGGTGTTTGCTCTGTTAACATAGCCGCCATGTTCTCGTTATTAACCTATTCGAGTAGTAGCGCGCAGGTACCTGATTCAAATTATAATTTGAATTCAAGGAAAGAAGTATACCTACAAAATACATGCACTAATAGAACAATTAAGCATTGAATTGATTGTATCGAAATTTCGATATTCTTTAATGTTCCCATCTTCAATTCTTAGTCTCATATCAAATACTAACTTTAATTTACTCTGAGTTTTGATCAGCTTATATATCAACTTAATAATATATGAACTGACTAAATCCCAATGTGAGTTAATTAAAGTCAGCACTTGATATGAAATTCGTTATTACAAATACAAAGATAGACTTCAGTTAGATATAAAGGCGGATCACATCCGACATCAATACTGGCTTGTTGCACATTGGGCACCTGCGGCGGTTGACAAGGGCCGTCCTGATGCAGTTGCTGCAGAACACATGGCCACATTTTGTGGAAACCGGCTCCATTTCAAGAATACCCTCGAGGCAAATGGGACACTTGTAGTTGCTATCCACGTCAGCGTTGTTGTTGTTGCTTGGTGTCTGGCTGCTCTCAGCTGGCGGCGGACTCCAAGTCAAGTCAACTTGTATTTCCGGAAGGATCGGTGGTTGATCACGGTTTAGAGATTGGCCACGGATTGGGGATTGACCATTAATCGGAGGTTGATCACCGATTGGGGATTGGCCACGGACTGGAGATTGGCCACGGACTGGAGATTGGGCACGGACGGCCGGTTCACCACGGATCGGAGACTGGCCATGGATCGGAGATTGGCCATGGATCGGAGATTGGCCAACGAACGGAGATTGGCCACGGAACGGAGATTGGCCAACGAACGGAGATTGGCCACGGACTGGAACTTGAGCACCGTTTGAAGCTTGGCCCGAAGCCTCAGAGTTCCTGGAGCTTTGGGAGCCAACGTCGTCATCGTCGGTCTCGCTATCCGACATGAACATCACATCGATAACTAGTAAATGAGTAACATTTAGATAGATATAGATATATATATACCTAGATATAGATCGTTTATACTAACAATTTTGAGCGTGACCCTGGTTTCCTGAAGACCCACGCACCAGATTCATTGTGGTGCTGACAATTATGACTAGAAAGAACCAACGAATTCGATTTATATTCATTTGCACTCATTAAAATACTATTCCGGCTCAACAAAATTTATACGGACAATTTGAATGAATATTTATATACTATATACTTACCGTCATTCAATTCTCCATCCTCTGAAGCCGAATCTCCCAGAAAAATAAACGGATCATCTTCGCTATCTAAAATATATGTATATAATTAAAATATATGCACATACATATGTATATTAATTATATATATATAAACAAGGCGGACGTTACCGACTACGGAATTCTCATTCACATTCCGATCAGCAAATCAGTAGCTATGTTTTGCTCTAGTACTGTAGAAAATTCATTGCCACGCCCCTACTGGGCGTAGACAGTTCCTTTTTTTTGGCCAGTTCATAGAGCAAGCTAACGATAGCCTGACTGCTAAATTTCGATGCTTACGCCCCTAAAGAGGCGTGACAATATTTTCTTGGTGATTTGATAGAGGAGGTTACTAATAACTTAACTATTTAAATTTGAAGATTCTAGCTATAATAACCCTATGGGCGGACATACATATATCCGCCAACGCTTTTTCGTCTTGGGAGGTCAGCCCGAGTTTATACATATACCAAATTTGAGGTTTCTAGCATCAATGGTGTCCAAAACATAGCAGAATTTGAAAAATCACTATATCTTCAGGTCCGATATGTAGACATATAATTTTTCATGAATCTTAATAGAATAACATTAGCTCACGTGCAAAATTTTAAGGTTATAGCTTAAAAACTCTAGCAGATACAGTTTAATCCGATTTGCCACGTCCCCGATGGGCGTGGATATATCCATCATAGTTCGCGATATTGCGTGGTCAATCTACATTTCGAATTTTATCATTCTAGCTCTTCAACTAATGATTTCTGACACATCGGAAAATGCATTTTCCGATTTACCACGCCCCTAGGGGGCGGATCAGAAAAATTTTAACACTTTACGAATCGAATATATGCACGAGTATGTGTTCAAGATTTCAAGGATATTGCACAAAACCAATATAATAAAATATATGTATAGTCACTTTCGTATATGAGCATAAAAATATAAAATATTGCACTTACTACGATAAATGTGTTCAATTGAGTAGTCTCCTTCGATACGAATTTGGAAGGGATTGTTCTCCTGTTCCCCAGTTGCATCTGTGCATATACATTTGTATATAAGTAAATATTTATGCACAACTAGAAAATTCTTAGAAATTTTACTTACGGTTACCGTTAGCCACGCTGCCATTATTAGCTGCCGCATTTTCGCCATTCGACACATTCGAAATGGCGCCTTCGGCCAAAGTTGCTTCGTTATTCGGCGGCTCCGGGGCAGCGTTTTCGTTAGTATTCGAACGCTCGTTGGATTCTGCAATGTTATAATTATAGTTATAGCTACCATTCTTTATTAATTAATGCGTTGAGTAGCCAACCGGATTCAGGAAAATTAAAATTATTCCGCTCCATATTTAATTTTTGTTCTCAATTTTTTACAGCTCGTACAGATGAATAGCGGTTGAAGTCAGGGAAGCAAATGAGGAAAGCTCGAAGTACGTCGACTACGATAACTATCGATTTGACTGTAAAATGAAAGCCTGCTCTGTTAAATAAAATGAAAATGACCGTTCGTTTCAGTTGTCAGACAACAAAATTAGGAATTGCTAAGCAGATGTAAAGATCTTAAACAGCCATATATAAATATAGGAATAATTTACGTTTTCATGTGTATTATGTATTAAATATTCATTTATACAAAAACATCAGAATAATCTCTCTCTCTTATCTTTAACAGCATAATTTCATACAATTTTAATTGGCTTTAAATAGAAAAATTTAATATTTGATAATATGAAATATCGGATTTTGTTCACTTAACATCGAAGACAGCAGGAAAGGCATCAAGTGTAGACATTTTTGAATCTTTCGTTAAGTTGCCTTCGTTAGCTGAGTAAACCGCCTTAAAAATTCAAAATGTATCGAGCTGCTAACATGGCGAGAGCCAACACAATATATATCGATACTCCAAATACATCGCTAAGCACTTTCGACAGCTGAGCGCATTTTTTAGCACATTTTTGCAACGCGACGCGTTTGTGTAGCTTCTGCTAAAATTTTTTTTACTGTGACAAAAACAACATTAAAAACCAAACGCAAAAAGCCATTTTGTTGTCTGTGTGCGTGTGTGTGTGTGTGTGCGCATCCTGCAACACAAAACGTTGCAAATAGGATACTTTTTTTTTTGTTTGTTTTTGTAGTTAGCCCAAAAAAAAAAGCTTCCTCCTCTCCAGCACCAACGGATTGCAGCTGCAAAGCAAAAGACAAACTTAACCTCGCAGCGTTTGCAAAAAAAGAAAAGAAAAAATACATAAAAACGCAAAGCAAAGCGGCTAAGAAGAAAGAAGAGAGCGAGAGCTACTTGTGTAAAAAAGTGTTTGTTGCAGTACTTATTTTTCCAAAAGCCCTCAACATTCCTACAACGAAAAGTTGCAAATAAAAAAATACGTCAAATAAACGGCAAGTGAAACAAAAACGAAAAGAAAAACCAAACACACCGGCGAGCAAAGCAAAAACGAGCAACGTACATACATACATATGCAACTGTGCGTGTGTGTGTGTGTGCACGAATGTATGTTAAATAAATGTTATTTTTGAGAAAGAATAAGGTACATACACTTGTATGTATGAATGATTTGGAATTTAGCCGGCTTTTCGTCGAATTTGTGTGACATTATTCGACCAATTTTTTGCACTTCCTTGGAGTGCAATAATATTAACCCGAGATTGCCTGTCTCCAAAAAGCTTCCCAATTGGATTTACCGTTTGCTAATTGGCAACAGCTGTGCAACATGCAAATCTTGATAAAATCCGACTTTGGTTTTACATTCAAAACGTAAGATTTTTATTTAGTTTCCATATTCAGTATGCATGTATGTATGTACATATGTACATACATAAATTGAGAGGAATGCATATATACACACATACACGCTCGTATGTTTGTATGTATGCAAACATAACCTAAAATAGAATTAGTGATGGGCTGTGGTCGTGACCTACGCCAACAACATGATCGTGTTTTTTTATCTAAATAAATCCGAATTTGGCTTGAAATCTACTCTTTCTTGTATATATTGATATTGAGTAGTCCAATTCTTTTTTATTTACTTTATCATATTTAATTACATTTTTGTATATATGTTTGGAAGGTTTTTTTTTTTTTTTTTTTAAATAAAATTTTATAGTATATTTTGAAGCATATTTACAAATCTTATTTGGCTTTTCAATTCTTTATTTATATTTATTTTATAATTATTATCATTTTTCACAAATTCTCTGCTAGAATAAACACAAAAAAAATGCATTTATAAATTAAGAAAGTTTGTTTTTCTCTTTTATGTAATTTAATGTAAACTTTCTTTTCCCATATATGTATGTATAAAAAACTCTTTTCGATAAAAAAAATTAATAAATTAATCTAATATAATTAACACAAATGGTTATGAAATATAAATTTAAAAAAGTTGGTTTTAGCTATTTAAAAATTATTTTTCAAAATATATTATTGTTATTTTTCATTGATCTAATTTAATATTATTAAATTGCATTTTAACTTTGAAAACCTTTAATTTTGATCACTTAAAAAAAAAAAAAAGCAGCATAACAATTAAGAGCATTATAGTTGGGCATTACCAATAATCTGAATTTCTAGCTCCAAAACTTTGTAAGATATAGGTTAATCTGCTTTGCCACAGCTTTTGATATATTCGTCATATCTTTTTGAATTTAAATTGTCAACCCGAGTATGTATTTCAAATTTCCACTCTCTCTGTGGTAAGATACCTAGAATCCGCCTAGTGGGTGGATCGGGAAGAACTCGATACTCTATGTACGAGTATATTCGAAATTTCAAGCTCCTTGCTTTAATAGCGTCGAGTACGCATATGTACAGACTGGTAGAAGCAGAGACAGAAAGTTTACAAAAGCAATATACTCGTTTCGCTTTCGTGAATGAGTATAAAATATATTTCTTAGTCGTAGCATAATAATGTATAATATAATTAAAAGGTATTATATGAATTAAACTAATTTCTCGTTTCTGTATATTAGCATTAAACAATATGTCGAGGACTTAAAACATTTAATTTCTTATTTTTAACATTTTTGCATTAGAAATAATTTTATTTTAAATATGTTTCATTTGATATCTTTGATTATAATTTTCATATAAGACCCCAACTGACTTTCTTACCTCTAAAATATAACTTCTGTTTCAATAACAATCTATATGTACTAATCAGATATTAAACTATACAAATTTCAGCTAATATGCCAAATTCAGATCGCGATGGCGATGACAAAGAACATGAATATTAATAAGTGACAAAGTAAAAAATAAAAAACTGACTTGAAAAAAAAAATCTTCAAATCAAACAATAAATCGAAAAATTGAGAACTGGAATAAAATGGATCATTTTCAAACGTCGCTAAATCCGCGCAAACATGAGCTGCTCGAAGCGCGCATCATTGGCGTCAGGGTAAGTTTTTAATATATGTATATTTACATATGTATATGAAACATGTAATACACTATAATAAGGAATTCACTATATATTCAATGATATTATACTTTAGCCGAGAAGAGTTTTATTCTACAATATTTTAACAATCATAAGGTACTTCAATTTTTTGCTTGATCATATTTTATTATCTGGCAGAGCTGTTAGTATTATTTCATTTCGCCTAGCTGTTTTTAATCTTGTGAATTTCAGAATTTATATAAATGACAAAATTTTAAATAATTAAATCGAAAAATTGTTTACTATACCGTTATTATATTATTACTACCATCGAACAAAAATAATAATCATAATAATAAAAAAACATTAAATTTAAAAAATGTACGCTCAGCATAATTATATTAATATATAATATATATATTAATATGAATATTTCCAAATTTGATTTAAATTTAATGATTTGCATTATGACTACTTATTTTTTGTTTATATTACAATATATGGTATATATGAAAAAAAAAAAAAAAAAACTAGATAGCAGATCGAAAATGTTTTAAATGAAATACTACAATTGCTTAACAGCAATCTATGAGTTTAAATATTGGGTAACTAAATGCACGGGGGTTAACATGGGTTAAGAACCAGGCCCAGGCACAGGCCAAACGGTTATTGCACTTTGGAATTGTCAGGCAGCAACACAGCTTTAACTTTGTGCATCTCGTTGTTGTTGTTGTTGGGCTGGAAACTGTGATGGGGTAGGCCAGTGGCATTAGTAAGGGACGACGAGGGAATGGGATAGAGAGGGAGTCTGGCAGAAAATGAAGATGGAAGATATAGGATAGAGGATGAAAGATGTAAGATGTAAGATGCTTTTCCCATAGTTTTAGTGAGCCCTTCGTCGCTGCTGCTGTGGCTGTTGCTGTTGCTGTTGCTATTGCCTCACCTTCGCTTCGTCCATTTCTTTAGTTTGTCGCTCGCGTGCATAGGGCAAAGAGTTTAACAAAGCAAATGAGATGAAAGAAATACACGAGCATAAGCAAGCAAATTAGCGTAAGCAAAAGATGCGAGGCAAAAGAAAGCGAGTAATACATGCATACATAAATATGTATATACAAACATATATGGATATGCATGGGAATATATAGATGATATATAAGCAGTCTATATATGTATGTATGTGTATACATATATATTTCTTTATTCATATGTATATGTATGTATTCCATTTTTTAAAATGAATCGCTCCACTTCTGCACACATACACACAATGGTTGGGCACTCTTATTGTTGTTGTCAACATCTTGTCTCGTGCCGGGACGTGGCAAACACACCACATAAACCCACACACTCACGCACACACATACACATACATATATACGTATATACGCTTATATTACCAATACATATTGCACAGTGCATCAAGTACATATATACATATATGTATATATACTTATGCACACACACACACACATGAAAACTTTTGCACATACACTCATACAACCCCCAACCACTCGCCGCCGTAAGCAAAGCCAAACCAACTGTGCTGGCCCTCCCCCTCCCGCCTGTCAGCTTCTTGTCCTCGTCCCCTATGCCTCCGCTGCCCTACACCCATATCAAGCGCACTTTCCACACTAGCCCCACTGTAGCTCCCCCTGGCACACACATAAATACATACATACGTACGTACAAACATACGTTTGTTAATATGTATATGTGTATGTGTATGTGCATATGTACGTGGTTTTCCTCCTTTATACACGCTCTCTTGCGCTAGCTAAGCTAGGCTGGTCGGCGGCCTCTGCTTTGCCACGTCTCGTCTATGTGCGTATTTTGTTTGAAGAAATGAAAGCAAAAGAACAGCTGATAAGCGCGACACTGTCGTCGGCTTCGTCGTCAACGCAGACGCTGGCGTCGACGTCAAAATTCGTGCTGCGTTGTTAAC
Source organism: Drosophila navojoa (assembly GCF_054131105.1). NCBI lineage: Eukaryota > Metazoa > Arthropoda > Insecta > Diptera > Drosophilidae > Drosophila > Drosophila navojoa. The sequence goes on from NC_142895.1 coordinate 24,190,877, forward strand.
AGTGCGTCGCTCATGCATGTATATATATACTACATATCTACAGATAAACATGTATATATGTGTGTTATGGCCTCTGGTGGATTAAGTAAGTGTGGTGAATATTAAATTCAACTCTTGATAAAAGCAAATTAAGGTTAACTGATGATCGAGTAAAGAGCGTACACAGTGGAACACATCACTTGAATTTTAACCCAATTGCAAAACATGAATATAACAAATATTGATACAATATTTTTATTTATTTCTGTTGCTCAAATATTTAATATTTCTTACCATATTCGAATCGCTCTTATTTGATTAAATTCTATTTTTTATCTGATACATACAAACTTTGTTTTTCTCTTAAATCTCTATATTTACAACTTTGATAAATTAAGACGCTTAATTGCTGTAAATTTAAAAAAATATATAACTTAAAATTTAATTGCTTTAAATCAAGCAGTTGAGTTGTACTTTTACCGCCATGAAACCACAGTGCAGCGGTAATCAGTGTACTGTTAACAAGCATTGCGCTGTTATTAACAGCTGCTCTGTCTTCTGTTATTTTAACGAAAGCTGTCGCCGTTTCTGTGACTGCTGCTGCTGTTGTATTCTGTGCGCCGCATACAGGCGTTTAAAAATTGTTTCACTCCATTTGCAAATTAACGCAAATTGCACGGTAAATGTTAATAATAAATACAAACACATGCCAGCAGTAACAGTCTGGGACAGACCCCCTAACAACAGCAATCATTAAATATGATGAACATTTTTATGAACGAACATAAAGATATGTATAAGATACATACATACATACATACAATAACATAGCACTTAATTGGCATACGCCTGTCAACACACATATACTGTGGCAACAGCAGCGTCTGCAGCAGCGGCAGTGGCTTCCGCATGTTATTAACAGTGACGTTGCGGCCGTCGTGTTTTGCCGGCTAATGCTACCAACAAAAAATGCGAAAAATATAAAAAGAAGAAAAACAACTACTTCTACAACAATGTGTGCGGCGAGCACTGTTGTAGTCGTAGGTCGCTGCTGTTGGCAGAAATTTTAACAGCAGCAGAGCAGCAGCAGCGGCGCAACAGCAGAAAAGTATTCTCTCGCTAGCGAATGCTCTCGCTCTTATGCTCACCATGTGTCTATGTGCGTGTGTTGGGGCCGGCTTGTTAACGGCTGTTTTGGCTTTTGTTTCACATTCGCTCTTTGTGGTTAATCAGTTTATACATACATATACATATATTTCTTTTATTTATTTATTTATTTTTTTTTTTTTTTCAAGTTGTATTTGCTGTTGTTGCTATCACAACGCTTATGGGCGCTATTGTGCTTACTTTTTTCTTTTGATTTCTTACACTTGCTGAGATTTTCATTGAACGACTCTTCGCTTTATAAAGTTCCCGTTAAACGGTCATTCATTTCACATCCATATATGTATACATATGTATGTATTTATATGTATACATATTTGTGTATGTGTGTATGCGTTCTTATCGGCCTTATCAGCTGAAGCTTGACTAGCCGCAGTTGCGCCTTTGCTTCGGTTATGGGACATCGTTCGTCGTTACCCGTATACCCTTCACAAAAAAAATGAACCAACCAAAAACAGATTTAGGAAGTTTGCCGCCAACGTCAACGCCGGCGTCGCGGCCACCGCCATCGACGCTCACGAAGATCAGGCGCAAAGGCAAAGCTCGGGAAGTGGCAGAACGCAAAACGAAGCTGCACCCGACAGTTGTAAAACAGTTTAGCTCTGCTGCCGTTCTCTTGCTCCTTTACGTCCTGTATGTGTGTTTTCCAAGTAGCAGCTACGACACAGCGACAAAAACGTCAACTTATTGCGGCAGCAGCGACGCAGCAGTGCAGCGCCGCTCAGTAAACGTCGTAGTCGCGACGCTGGGTTGCTTTGCTTGCCTCTCATTTTTTCCACTTTTTCCTTCTTATTTTTTTATTTTTCATTTTTCCACAGGCCCAACTGCATGCAGTTTTTCACTGTTTTTTCAGTTGATTGCCACGCTTCAATGGAGTTTCAGTTCGACTTCAAGTTCGAGTTGTTGTCCATTGTTGTTGTATATGTTTTTCGCTGTCGTCGTCGTTGTTGTTGCTGTTGTTATTATTGTCGTTGACATCGCTGCCTAGCGCAAGCGTCCGTATGTCTGTGTGCGTGTGCGTGCGCGGATGCGTGCTTGTGTGAATGAGCTTGTCGATATGTACATATATATGTGTGAGTGAACGAGAGCTTTATGTGAGAGTTGAAACTGAAAAAGGGCGAAAAAAAACGGTGCAAATAGTTAATTGTTTTTTTTTTTTCTGTGGGATTGTATGTGTGTGTATTCCATTGTTGTTGCAAAGTGAACCAATGAAATATAACGATAACAGAGTGGCAAACGAAACGGTAAAACAAGTGCAAAACAGATTCACTCATTGCAAAGAAGATAAAGAAGAAGAATCATCAGCAAGAGCAGCAATAGCGAAGACACAAACCACAATACCCGATATGCCTGTAATAAAGCAACGAAAAATGAACCGCTTAAAGGTTAGTGCAAAATTTTAAAATAACAGAGAGAGAGAGAGAGAGAGAGAGAGAGAGAGAGAGAGAGAGAGAGAGAGAGAGAGAGACAGATAGAATAAGATAATTTTTTAATCTGTTTTTGATGCCTTTGATTTTAAAAAAAGTGAACAGGACACGACTAGCATTAAAGGCAGAGAAAGTGAAAGAGATGGCGAGCTGAGCAAGAAAGACAAAGAAAGTTATATGTAACTAGAGACCATTGCATCTTTACAGTTTACAGTAACAAATCACTTTCTCTGTGTCTGTTGGTTGTTACTAAGCTCTTGATGAGTTCGAGTGGTATATATACATACGTAAATACATATGCATCTCTTCATTTAATATAAGTTTATTCCAATATTCATAATGCTATAAAGTTTACCTAATAGTGTTATATATTCAATTGTTTTAAGAATACATATGTACATATTTATTTATTATCTATGTATATCTTATGATTAATAGGAGTAATCATATAGCATATTATATTATAATACCATCAGTTGAATGATGGGATAATAATAGGATTCTTAACCCTTGTGTCCTTAGTCCTAGCCCATATATTTTAAATAGTCTTGCATTATATACATATGTATATACAAAGGTATATTTAATCGAGAACTAATAGATATTTTGATTATAAAAAAATTTGAATACATTTGTATGTACATATAATAAATTGTCGTGGATCATGGATTAATATACATACATAGATATTTACATACATACATACATATCTATGTATGTATGTGTTAGCCAAAATCAAAGGTAGAACTGTTAAACATACATATGTATGTATGTATGTATCTTCATATAAAACTGGTAACGCCGAGCCAAATGTAGCTGAAGCAATAGACAAAAGAGAAGAAGCGAAAGAAGAAGACGAAGATAAATAAGAAGAAGCAGCAGTAGCACAACATTTACACACACACACACATCGCTAAACAAGCGACAAGAAAACCTAATTTCTCTTTTTCTCGCGTTTGTCTTGCTCGTGTAATGCAAAATTCAAATACAACAACAACAACAACAATAGCGGCAACGCCAACGGCAAAAAAAAGTAAGAAATAGAAGAAAAAATTCGCAAGTTCATTGAACTTGCCATGAAAATTATACGCTGCTAGTGAGCGACGCAAGCAACGAGAAAACGTTGAAAAAAAAAAGAAATATAAATGTAGGCATTGGCAGCAACAGCAGCGGCGACAGCGGCAGCAACAACAACTGAAAACTAGTCATGCGTCGCTGCCAGCGTCAGCATAGACGCCGACTGCGCTGCATAGATTTGCGACCTGACCTAAAATGCAAAAATTTTGCTGCCCTCAGACGGCTGATGTTAACAGAGGCTGTCGCTGTTATGCCTTGCCATTACAGAAAGCAGCAAGCAACGGCCGAGACGAGAGACAGAGAGAGAGAGAGAGCGAAAGTCTGCTAAGCTCAGCTGTTTAGCCATACGACCTCTCAATTATCCTTCTCTCGCTCTGTCACTTTTCGCAATGGGAGGGAAAAAATAGAGAACGAGCAGAAAATTAATTAATCTTATCGCTATGCGAAAGATTTATTCGTTTGTTGCTTTGTTTTGGTTTTGGTTTTTTTTTTCATTCTGCTTAAATTGAGTGCAAAAGAAATTAAATTTAAACAGTTGTGTTTCATTTGTGTGTTCTATAGAAGTATATACAAAAGCATATATAAATAAAAAAAAACATGTATGCAAATGTGGGACGATAATTGTATTGGGGTAGCAAAACAAATATATAAAAAAAAAAATAAGTCAAAAAATCATAATAAAGAAAAAAGAAAAGATAAAATAAATATAAAAACAACAAATTTTAATTCAATCATAATAAAGAAAGCGTAATAAGAAAGTATAAAAATTATTATAAATCAATTTCAAACAAATTATAACAAAAAGCCAAAGAATAATTAAATTAAAATAAATTATATGGTATAAAAAAGAGTAACAAAATAATAATAATAATAATAAAATTAAAGACGAAGAAAACATAGAAAAAATAACTATTTATTTCTTTTGAATTTATATATTGTTTTTTTTTTTTTTTAATTTTTTTTCATTGCAAATAATGCCAGCTAAATAATATATGTATATCTCTGTGCCGAATTTAAAAGCTATTCATATACTATGTACATAGATATGTGTATTTTTGTTTATTCATTCAATTTGTATTTATAGATTGAATACACCAACGCATTATGAGTGTGCTTGGCCAGTTTTTGCTTGCTATTTATTCATTGTTTGATTTCCTATGTGGCGCAACGCTGCGTATGCGTTATATGTGAGTGCGAAATATCACGTAGCCGTCACGTTGTTGGCTTCTTGAAATGATTACTTAATTATGTATTAGAAATGTTACCCAACACTGTCACCTAATGCGAGCCATAGTGCTGTAAAGTGCAACACAGAGAACAAAAAAATACCAAGATTTTTATGGGGCTGGGGGTTATGTTGTGGGCTGAGCTAGGGGAAAGGCAAAAGGCGCACGATTGTCCTGTGTGTGTGTGAGTGTGTGTGTGTATGTGTATTTTTTTTGCTTTTTGTTTTAGCGCGCGCTCTTCTCTCTTTTTTTTTATATATTCTTATCGTCAGGCAGCGGCTGGAAGCTGGAGTTGAAGTTGAAGTGGGAGAACGGGTGATGTGGGCATGTCCTGGGTTAAGTCTCACCAGCTCCTTTTTGGCTATACCCTGTAGAAAATGCTTCTTCGCCAAATTGGCATATTAATAATAGTGCATAGATATGGTGTATATGTAGATATTGTATATAAACTGATGTTTGTATGTTATCGATAATTATCGATTTTTGGTTCATGTTTTGCTTGGTTATACATATCCCTGTGTACAGGGTAGTTGTTAGTCACTAATTAATTTGGTATCTTTTGCATGTTGCTCTTGTTATTGTTGTTGTTGTTGTTGTCACGTGAGTTGACATCAAAACGGATATGGAATTTTCAATATTTACTGTTGCTGTTGCGGTTTAATGTATGCAGCTGACACACACACACACACACATACACAGATATGCACGCACACCTGTATATATACAGCTGTTTGTGGGTGGATGATTGGGCGGCTGTGTGGGGAGGCTGGCTGCGCACTAGCTAGCGCCCAGTTGTGCCCACTTTGGCGCTTATGTAAGCATTTTCAGCATGTTTCTGCTTTTATATATGTATGTATGTGTGTACGTGTAGAATTCACAAGAGAATGTTCATGTGGGCGTTGTGCGCTGGGCGGGGGGAGGGGTCGGGTGTTTGCTGGTGTGACAAGAGGAGGCGGAGGAGTATGAGGAAAGGGGAAGGCTGCGTTGCTTCGTTTCACATAAGCAACCATCCATAGCTATCTCGCTCATTCGCACATTCTCTCTCACTCTTCTGTTTGCCTTTTCCCCTGGCACTCACTTGCTCTCTCTCTCTCTAGGTCGCTGTGCATGTGCGTGTGTCAGTCTATCTGTCTATTTTGCTATGTTTCACTCCCACTTTGTATAATTCATTTAACAGTTTTCGCACGCAAAACTGCATTTGGCACACAATTCGAAACGAGCGCTAGATGGCGCTGCTATAATTTGAAACCATTTGTCAGATTACAAAATGGCCTTGGGTCAGGCAACTGCAACCAGCTGGACGCTATCTAGTCCAACTCTAGTCCTAGTTTTTTTTCTGTTTCTGCTCTGAAGAATTACCCTATATAGAAATTAGCATAAAATACAAAGGCAAATTGACCATGGGCCTTAATTAAAAGTTCCTTGTAGTATAGTTTACTGTTTTTTATTCGCTTCTAATATTTTCTTATATCATCTTGCTACATATAACTCTATTAATGTTTTGCCCAGTAGCTCTTCTCTTTTATTTTGCGTTGTTATTTATACCAAATTGAGTAATCAAATATTTATTAAGAGCTACGACTGAACCAATTTTATCTTCGGTTTAGTCTCTGCCTGAAGCATCTGGGACTTCTTTGGTCAACCTGCCTAACCTGCCTTGGGTCCGTTTAATCGATACCTGACATACATTGTATTTTTATTAAAATTTCATTTAGAATTAATGCAGGCCCAGTTCTATTGTCTTACACATTACAGTTGATAATAGATAATGAAGACGTCTCCAATGTTTGCTTAGAGCGAGAGCACACTCCAGCTCTCACTCTTGCTAATATAATTATTTGTGTTTTGATTAGCCGTTATTTACACATGCACACACACACACACACACACGCACACGCGCACGCACACACTCGCACAGCCATTGCCATTGGCTGAATTCCAGGCAACTGCTGCGATTTGTTAATGCAGGTCTTAATTGAAATTTGGAAATGTGATAAAACAAATGTGAGCTAAGCACATGCCAAATGGAGGTTTTTGATAATGGATATATAATATGTGTACATATACATAGCTAGATACATATGTATATTTACATATATTGATATGCTATATATAATTATCTCTTTATTATTTGCGCATATTATATTAAGCAATGCTTGATTATTGTTTTATATTTATGTATGTATGTATGTATGTATGTATATATTTATGTATATACATTACAGTTTTAACGCATTGTAAGAAATTGCAATTAGAGCAAAGTGTCTGCATATTAAATGCAGTTCAAATCATCCTCTTGGAATTTTGCCCTTAATTATTTTGTTTTGGGTAAATTATTTAACGGGCAGAAGGAATCACGCCTGAGTTCATTAGGTAAGACAAAGCAACCGTTATTTTGCTGCAATTTTCAATGCAATTATAATGCTTAGTTGGAAAATGCATTTTCTGGTATCTTAGAAATCAGAGTAGTTAAAATGCCATAGAATTGAAGTATGGACCGTATTAAATACAAATGTCTAGATATATATCTAGGTACATATGCATGACCATTACGTATGTGATAAATCGGGTAAAACTGTATTTTCTAAAGCTAAATACTCAAGATATTCAATTCACTAAAAATTTTATTGGCACCCTCCATTGATTTGCAGCAGAATAAAATATATATATATATACATAAATCAAAGGCGTGTCCTTTCAGGAAGATATACTTCCTTGTGTTTATATATAAAAATCTAACCATTTACATATAGTAAATTGGAATGCTAAAGATTGAGTCCGACTGTTTGACTTAATATATCCTAAAAAAACGTCATCATCATCTATACATGATTAATATAATATATATAATTTATAAATTGATTTATCTGCAATTAAAATATGTTATTTAGGAACCTAGATATAGATATAGATATAGATATAGATATAGATATAGATATAGATATAGATATAGATATAGATATAGATATAGATATAGATATAGATATAGATATAGATATAGATATAGATATAGATATAGATATAGATATAGATACAGATGTATAAATATAGATACAGATATGGTTTTATTTATGCTACCTTTTTGGCTTAAGATTGTGTCTCCAACTTGTATACATAGTGCGACAACTGTTATACATAAGCGCGAGGCGCTACCAGCCCAGCCAGTCCAAGTGGGTATACAGCCAAGCAGCATCCCTACAGAGAGCCACCCGCTGGGCCCCTCCAGCGCCCACTAGCCCGACCAAACTCTATCGACCCGCCCGCCGCTGGGAAATGCGAAATGGGAACTGACAACTTACCCTTCAGCCAGAATTCTGGAGTTCTCTTTGTGTTTCTCTGATGTTGGCCAACTCCCTTCCAGGAACCACTGACTCCGCCACTCCCACTCCCGCTCCCAATGCCTCTGCCCGTTCGCTTTGTATGCTGTATGTTGGTTTCATCAATGCATGGCGCGATTCTGCAGCATCGCTGCATCTGCTACAAGGCGAGTTGGAAGTGGAAGCCCAACGAGTATGCAATTCACTCTGCACACTGCTTCAAATCAAATCAAAAAGGGAGAAATGCCAGCAAAATTTGTGAAGTGCATCAAATTGCGTAGAGTAGTTCAAGTGCTGCAACAAAAACCCTTAATTAATCCCACAAATATTCATATATGTTTTTATAGATGCCTGGCAGTATCTATACTTATACTTATACTTATACTTATACTTATACTTATACTTATACTTATACTTATACTTATACTTATACTTATACTAATACGTATACTTATACTTATACTTATACTTATACTTATACTTATACTTATACTTATACTTATACTTATACTTATACTTATACTTATACTTATACTTATACTTATACTTATACTTATACTTATACTTATACTTATACTTATACTTATACTTATACTTATACTTATACTTATACTTATACTTATACTTATACTTATACTTATACTTATACTTATACTTATACTTATACTTATACTTATACTCATACTCATTTCCCAGACTTTGCACCACTGTGCTGGACGACAATAGGTAGTGTAGGACTTTAGTGAAAGGCTTCGCTGTTGGGTCTCGACTCTGCCTAGTCGCTTACTCCATTTTTGTATTGTTTTGTTTTGCTTTGTTTTTTGTTGTAGTTGAGCTTGCAATTTGGTGCCATTTGCTGTGCCGCGCTTTAGATGCAAAGTTCACTTGGTTTTGTCGCTAGGTGGCGCTAATGTGTGTGCGTGTGTGTGTGTGTGTGTATGGATAGCAACGCATTTTCGTTGGTAGTTTCGCAGGCATCCCTAGCAAACATATATACATATTTATATACATACATACATACATATATTATATATACAGCGTAGTGCGTAGCCGAGTGCGGGTGGCGAGTGCAGCAGGTCGTGGAATTGGAAAGTTCTAGACGAACAGACCGACAGAGGGACAGAGGACCAGACGGACGGGCGAACAGACAGACGGACAGATATGCAGGCAGGCAGGCAGGCAGACATATCAGCATCGGCCCCATTGCTTATTCCAGTTGCCAGCCTTGGATGCAGATGCAGATATACATGCAAGCCATATAGCCGCAGAGCTGTGCATATATCCCACCTACTATATGTATGTGTATGTACATATGTATGTATGTATGTGCTCATATGTAAGTCATATATCAAATGAGGAAGTCAACTATTGCAAATATGTTTTCTCCTTTCTTTCTCTCCCCATTTTTCGTTTCTTGTTTTTTATTTTTTGTTAAAATCAACATATTTTTCATATTCATATTCGTATTCATTGCGTTCATTTGGTTCATTTGTTGTTCATTTATATGAAATTCTCTCGGATTCATGGCAACTGCGGCGTATACGCAATTTGTGTAATTCTTATGCAAAAGTCGACTATTTTATTGTTGTTTTTATACTCGCTCACTAAGCGGCTAGAGAGTATATTTGTTTTGTGTACTGTATGTCCTACTGTAGTGGGTATCATCTCTTCTGATCAAAAGTTAAGACTTTGCCAATACGCCCACTAGGGGTGTGGCTAATTGGGACATGCTATATCTGTTATCTCAGAGATTCTATTATTCCGAAAAGACTTGAATATACTTCGGTTTGAGAACAAATAAAAGAAGAAGAGGAGAGGAAAAATCATTATATCTTCACATCCCATTCTCAATAGGTTCAGCGTATATCTGCAATGAATATATCTACGAATTTCATGAGGTTCTACGTCTATAAAAGTCAGAAATCCATATCTTCCAAAGTTTTAGAGCTGAAATAATAATAGGATTACTATTTACCTTCTTTATCAGAGGCCTATCTATAAATCGTTCGTCTCTTTTTTGAAGGCGTGGCATATTGCAAATGTGCTTTAAATTCTACAGTTTTGGATTTACATTAAAGAACTAACTAAATGTTCTATAGTTTTACAGTTGAAATCTGTATCTAACGCTTAGCAGTAAAACTTTATTCTGTTATGTTTTAGGCAACTGGAATCGATTAGGTAGATTAGCTAATTTTAACTTCTTTACCTTGAACAAGTATTACCTACAAATGTTTAATATTAATAATCGAAATCGTACGCCTGTGATAGATCCTGCTACAATTTTCAAAGTTCTGTGTCCCATTTACAGTCATACCGATTTAGATGTTCAATATAGTTCTTTGAATTTCAGTTGGGATAAAAGTGAACGTAGGATAGTATCGGATGTATCTTATGGGCACGAATATCCCCACGAAATACCAAAGCACTACACTGAATAAAATGCTTACTTTATTATATTCGTTGAGCTTTATCGAATTTACATACTTATTGATATTATTAATATATATCTTGGATAAGTTCATTTAATTGGATTGCTTGCCAGCTTCTTGACCAGTTTTATAGCTAGCCTCAACTATAATTGGAATATTGGATTTCTTATTCTCGCCTTTGGTCATGGGTCGAATTTTCGATGAAGGATTGGGCTTTGGTATTTTCGACACGAACTGTGAACGACGCGACTCGGCTGTCTGATCACGACATTCGCTATCGGAAAAAAGGGAACGAATTCCGTAGAATAGTTAAGATATAGAAATTGACTTGTCTTTCACATACTCGTTCGGCGTAAGTTTCTCGGTCCATTCCATCACCTTGAAATGATCATCTTTCGTCAATTTGTCAATCTCATCTGGAATCGGTTTGACGATTTCACCTTCCAGCTGCTCCAATTCTTTCCCCGGCCTTTCGTCAGCATCCTGTGTCACCTTGATTGTGCTCAACTGTAATTGATGGAGTTCATTGAGAGTCTCATTATTATATTCTATAACAGACGATCAGATACGTGAGCTACCTTTTGTTGAGTTTCCTGCAAGCAAAGAGCGATTGGATCCCCAATGCTGGCCACGGCAAGGTCCTTAACACTCGCGTCCTTTTCTGCCAACTTAGCCATCTCATTCTCCGTTAAATTATTATACATCTTGTTCGAACCTATCTTTTTTTTAATATTTCAATTTATTTATTTATTTATTTTCACACTCGTTTGAACGTTCAGATAGAACAAATAAATCTTGACTGCCGATTTGAGCAATCTAAATGTGAATAGTTGTTTGCGTTATTTTGCTATGCCTACTGGGTAAATGATTTTTTTTTTACTACTGTACTAAGTGAAGAGAGTATAAAAATGTATGTACTATGTAAAAAAATATTTTGTAAATAAATATATGCATATATGTGGGTGGTGAATTTAGAAGGTCTCCCACCTACATCCGTAGATTATGGAAAAAATCGATTCTATTAATTAGCTTCAAAGATTAGCTCTAAAGATGTGTGAAATTTCCTCTGAGAACAGGTTTTTGATCGATAATAATGAACCGGGAGTATTTATCGGCTTAATTTTATTTAAGAACAAATTCTATATACGCGTAACAGACCTAGGGAAAAAGGTTCGAGTTTCTAGCTCTTATATATTCAGAGATCGGCACGTTCTAACATACGGACAGATAAAAAATTCACTTCACTGGCAAAATTCACTTAGCTCTTCGCTTCGATCATGAATATATACATATATACCGTTATACACCGACGTCTTATTTTGAATAACTACACTTTATATATATATATATGTACATTTTTTACTTCAGCTCCTCCTCAAGACCAAGAATTGTTTTTAATCATATCAATATTTTACACTAGTATTTTATTTATATTTATTTTTAATATACATATAAAAATTGCAAGATTTTTGAACGTTCACAAATGTGGGAAATTGCTGAATAGTGGGCGTGGCCTCTGTTAGATGCAACTCATGCAATAAGAATGCTGGTGCCACTGGGCTGCTGCGGGGTGTGGGGCTCTAGGGTTCTAGGCACTCACAAGGGTGGATAGAGATGGGGATGGGGTCGACTGTTGCCGAGGCTTTTCTAATAACATATTGCTAACATGCACGCAACATTGGCTTGTTATGGGTATGGCAGTAAAACAAGAAGAAGAAGAGGAAGCACAAAAACCAATAGAACTGCCGAGAGAAGAGTGTGAGATGGCGAAGGAGATGGGAATGGAGGGGATTGCTGGTGGGGTTGGTTCGGGCTGTTTTCGTTTTTGGGGGTTAAGTGCAAAAGTTGCACAACAAAAATTGAATTTTTAATTTACTCAGCAACAGCAACAACAACATGACGAAGAAGACGAAGAAGCAGAGGGCGAAGAAGTGCAATACAAAGCAGAAACGAAGGAGTCATAAAAAGTACAGAGCGACAGAGACAGGTAGACATTATGCAGGGGGAGTTGCTGGGCGTGGAAAGGGAAATGCAAAGTTAACTTCTCTCTATAAAGCAACAGCAGCAATATACAACAACAACAACAACAGCAATGAGGAAATGCAAGGCAAAGAAATAAAGTTTTACGCTGGTTGCAACAGCTCGTGTGTGTGTGTATATATGTTTATATTGGTATTAACTTTGCTATTATGATGTACATATTTATATAGATACACACACATACACATACATATATTTATATATATACTACATATATACATATATATAAGTATTAAGGAGTCGTGCCTGGGCTGAGCTTCCAAAATGCTTGAAAAAAATATGAGAGAAGAATAATTCAAGTTCTTCTCTCACTTTTTTTTCAGTTACGAATTGATTTTCGTTTCAGCTCACGTTTCATTTATAACTCTAGTGTTTTCCCAACTATACTAGATCCGATAGTCTCTAAATCAATCTTAGATATAGCTGGAGTAAATTGCACTCGTAGAATTCCATTGGAATTGAACACCCCCAATAGGCATAGATGAAAAATTAATAAACAAAGCAATCTTAGATAGGTAAGCGAATTACATCTAAGGCTAAATTTTAGATACTTTCTGTAATACTGCAAAATATACAGTTTGTACTATGCCCTCGGTAGGTGTGTACATATCATTTTAGACCAGTCCTTTGAAGGATTTTTATAGAGACGTAGTGGAGCTTACACTCTAATGCTATGGAAACTATTTCGTTTTTCTTAGAGTCATAAGCGAGGCTATTAATAACTCATTTGAGATTATAGCTCCTAGTGGGTTTATATCAAGTATACGTATATTAATTAAGTTTATCTCACCTAAGAATTGTATGCAGCAAGGGAGCGTGGCTGATAAAGCATAAATAGATAGAGCGGGAGAGAGAGCGAGAGAGAGAGAAAGAAAGAATAGATTTTATCCTTGTTCGTTCGTCTGTCCATAATAAGTATGAACGCGTCGATCTCAGAACCTATAAAAGCTACAGATAGCAATAGATAGATTAGATTTAGGGGTTGAAATTATACATGAGTCTGGGTATATAAACCCAGGCTCAGAATAATAAAGATCAATACGAAACTAAACACCATCATAGTCAAGTGTATTCATTCATACATATTGAAAATTATAGGAGGCTTTTATTTATTAACTTTATTTCGCATTAATTCTTTCCACACGTCTTTTCTTCTTCCAAACTCAACTCAGCCGCTCTATTCTCTCTTCTTCTGCCATTATCGATATGGTCAGCTATCGATAGATATGTCTTTATCGATGGTTAACTATAGTGCTGGTCCCGCAAATCCTATAGCCTGCTACAATATTTAAAATTAAATACATAGGGCTGTCCATATTCGACTGACCCGTTTGGCTGCTCTATATCTTTTGAGACGCCTTACAAGCTCAAGTCGACCGTTCGAGAGATATCTTATTCAAAATTTAATAAATCAACTTGACCCAAATAAAATGATCTTAGATTAAAAGAGAACAAAAAAAATCATAGGTCCATCGCATATGGACAATCAGTTCAATTTAGAATCTATCAAATTTTTAACTTGTATTCTGAAAAAAAAAAACACATTGTTTTTGGTTTTAAAGGCTTCAATTGACTAGGCTTATAAGTTTGCTATTCTTATGTGAAGTATATATAATTAATTGACTCAATCAAAAGATTTCATATGAGTTAAGAGAAGCAGCTTAAACATATACAAGACAGACAAAGACATACATAGGAAGTGAAAGTCAAAAAAACTTTATTACTTTGTGAGCGAGTATTAAAAACTTATGGATAATGGTTAAAAGTAGAGTCTGTATATGTATGTACTATATAAACTATATAAACATGTTATGTTATGTTATGTACTATATAAACATGTTATGTACGTGCATAATATTATTTTTATACCCTTAACCCATTGAAAATGGGAAATCTAATACCCTGATTTCCCATGGTTTGTTGAAATGTATGTAACAGGCAGAAGGAGGCGTGGCAGACCCCACAAAGTATATACATATATTCTGAGTCGATTTAGCCTTGTCCGTCTGTCTGTATGTTTGAACACCTCGATCTCAGCAGATATAAGAGCTAGAGACTTGTATTTTTTTTTAGAATGTCCGCATATACAGCGCGGATATCGAGCTTATCTTCAAAAATCGATAACTTTTCTCGTTTTATTGTGTATTTTTTGAGTACAGCCAATACATATACTATATTTCCATTCTTTGCTCAACTATTTGCATATACATATATATATGTACATATATATCTATGTTTAGTTCGCTTTCTTTTGCCAGCTCGATGTTTGTAGAACAAGTTTCGTGCCACAATTCCAGTTGCAAGTTGCTGAAAAAGAAAAGAATCTTAAGTAGCTGCGTCCTTGAACTGCAGCGAACGATTGAATCAGATCGGATGGCAACTGATCGCTGTAGCACATATACATACATACGTATGCACATGTATGTGTGTGTGTGTGTGTGTGTGTGTGCTGTTGTCTTTGGTCTAGCTGGCTGCCAGGTATTGCTACTTATTATTGCTGCTGTTGGTCAGCTTGAAGCGCTGCAATTGGCTGCAGCATGCATGCAGCTCAGCTACGCCCGGCCATGCCTCAGTCCAGCTCCCTAGTCGGCAAGCCTACCCCCCCAAGTTGCCTGGCCCCTGCACTCAGCACACACATCAACATCCTCTGCCCCCTGCGCTGGCATCTATATGTATGTATATATTTATATATATATATACTCCATCAGTCGCTGCTTTTGACTTTTGCATTCGTTTGTTTTGTGTTCGCTCTTTTTTGTCGCGTCTCGTTGTTGGTCAGTTGCAGTTGCTGTTGCTGTCGTGTTGCCTCATACAACAACAGCAGCAGCAACAACAACAACAGCAGCTTCAATTGCGCACTTTGCGTTGCGATTTTCAACATCTCAGTGGCTAGCTGGCTGGCTGCTGTTGCCCAGGTTCACATTCTCATTACAGTTCATTCACCTAAAAGATACGGCTTTTTGTATCTATTAGTTATGTATGTGCTGCTGTTGGCCATGTGTAAATGCTGCTGGCAGCAACAGCAACAGCAACAATTACAACAACGACAGCAACTGCTGCTGCTGCTGCTGCTGCAGCTATGGCCAAGTTTTGATTTGTGAGCTATGTTGTAGACACACACAAAATGCAATATACCAAAATCTCGACAACTCAACAACTTAACGAAAGGGTCAACTCCAAGCAACGCCTGCCTTAAAGCTACACACGACAGCAACAACAATAAAACTCTTTGAAAACTTTTGTGCCAGCTAATTGTATTCGCAATTCTCGCTCACTCACTCACTTACTCACTCTCTCCCACTCTCTTTTCATTGCAGGTGAGTTTCTTTAGCAACTAGAACCAATTCAATTTCCAGCTGAAAATCAACCAACCAATGAGCCGAGCCTCAGAACAGTAAAAAATAACAACAGTAAAGAAACAACTACAATAACAAGCTGTTGCGTATTGGTGCTGCAAATGAATGGGGTATATGGATTTGGTAAGCGTGTTTGTAACCAAATATATATGTGAATAAGAAGAAGAAAGTTTTTAAAGCTAGATATATAATCGAAGCAAAAGTGCGCCAACTAAATAGCCTTACATTAAAGACATAATTATTATTGGCATTAGTATTATCATTGGTATTAGAATTAGTTTTAGCATTCTAATTAGCATAAAGCCTATCATTATGATATTTCTGTTGCTATCATCAAAAATACTATGAGCATAGCTCACAATTTACATGCCACTTTCAATATTTCTCACAATATTTCTCTCGTTTTCATTATAATTGTCATTATCGTCATCACCATAAATATTAGCATTATCATGCTAGAGCACTCTTGACAGACTATTCTTTTCAATAATCCCAATTCCAAACTATCATTATTATAGTTTTTCATTATCATTGATCATCAGTATTATCATTATAATGATAAATGAACCTTTGTACGAATGGTTTTTTTTGGCACTAATCCGAATTGCTTCTCTCATTATCATTGTCATTATCATTGCTATTATTATTATCGTCATCATCCTCATTATAATGATCATCGATCATTGATGATTACTATCGTTATCATTGCCATTGTCATTGCCACTTTCATTGTCATTGTCATTATCATTGCCTTATCACTTTCATAGCCATTGTCATTGTGGTTGTCCATTGTTATTGTCATTATTCATTATCATTGTCATTGTCACTGTCATCATTGCCATTATCACTTTCATTGCTATTGTCATTAGCACTCTCATTGCCATTGTCATTGCAATTGTCATTGTCATTATAATTGTCATTATCATTGTCATTATCATTGTCATTGTCATTGTCACTATCATTGTCATTGTCATTGTCATTGTCATTGTCATTGTCATTGTCATTGTAATTGTCATTGTCATTGTCATTGTCATTGTCATTGTCATTGTCATTGTCATTGTGATTGTCCATTATCATTGTCATTGTCATTACTATTGCTATTGCTACTGTCATTCTCATTCTCATTGTCATTAAAAATGGCATTATCATTATAATCATAAATAGAATATGTGCTTGCTCATACATTGAAGCAAGTCTCGAGCAGCAATCGAAATACCTATTATCATTTATTGTATAACACTTGTATAAACGTTGAATCCATAATCTAACGACCCAACTACGATAATGTATAAGAAAAAGCAAACCCATTGCTGTAGAGGAATTCTATCAACATCATAATGATCCGAAATTCGTCTGAGCCAATGCGCTGACTCTCGCTTTACAGGGTATTTTGTATTAGAGCAAGTTTTTACTTTATCTTTTTCGGTTAGCTCTGGGCCAAACTCGGGTACAATTGGTATATCAATGACAGCCCTGCGCCTTAAGTGTGTCTATCTGTGGGTGTGTGGGATGGGGGGAGTGGGTTGTGGTGGTGATGTGGGTTTCTGCTTCACCTGCTGCCCGTTACTGACAACCCCTCCCCCCTAAACCCCACCCACCCCCTCCCGCCCTTGCGCATCTCAACTACCTGGCGCAGCCTTTGAAGCTCGCCAAACGCGAAAATTTCTCGTTTTGTTTGCTATTTATTATTGTTGTTTTACGTTTCCATTTTGGTTGTTGTTTGTTTGTTTTCTGTTTCTTTTATTTTTGTTGTTGTTTTGGTTTTTTTTTTTGCGCTTAGTTTTGGTGTTACGTGGGCGACAAAGCTGAGGGCGCAAGGGAAACGAAAACTGGAAGAAGCAAAAAAAAAAATTGTTGTATATATACATATGCATGTGTGTGTGTGTGTGTGTAGTACGACGGCCACCGTGGTCGACAACGCGGCATCGGACGCTGAAATCGTTTCGGTTTAGTTTTCCAATGAACACACACACACACACACACACACACACATACATAGGCACATCTACACGTTGATGCTAACAAACAAACACACACACACAGACACACACACTTACGCATACAGGGTGCCCAGTCACAAAGGTGGCGATGCAATGCAATGCGAGCGGATGGCCCGAGCCTTTCCAGTGTGTATTTAGCAAATGTTGTTGTAGCTTAGTTTCCACTTCCAACACAACAACAACAACAACAACAGCAGCAGCTCAGGCTGTGCTTCGTTTTTGTGTCTATTACCGCACACACACACACACACATGCACGCACAGCCTCCCATGCATTTGCTCAATAGCCCGCTTTGGTTCGCCTTCACTCCCCTCTCTCTCTCTATCTCTCTCTCTCTCTCCCTGTTCCTCCCCCCTTTCTCGTTGCCTGCTCCACTTTTACCTTACCAACTATACAATATTCCAGCTCCACACACTCAACACGCGCTGCCCACCTAGCTGCCACGCCCCCATCGCATAGCTCAGCCTTAGTTTTCGGGTATACATAAATCAGCAACAGCCGCTGCCATTCGATTAGCATTTCGCCAGCGATTTGCGTCGACCGAGCAGCGGCAGAGACTATTTGTTGCAACTGTCGATGTGTGTGTGTGTGTGTGTGTGTGTGTGTGTGTGTGTTAGCCAGGCTAAGAACTATTGAAGAAAATTCAAATTTATTAACTAACTCTGACTTAGTTGGAAGAAGTTAAGGAGATTCAATATTGATATTGAACGACCGGATAGATAGATATATGTATAAACATTATATATACACATATATACATATATGTATGTATATTTATTTTACTACATTTCAAATACATACGTACAAATATATATCCATCTGTTACATCAGTCTGTGCTTAATATATGCATAGATTTATTTGCCCAGAACTAGTGAGCTAGGTATGGGATAGTACCATCTAGAACACTTTTAAAGTACGCCCAAGGAACCGTCGTTATACCCGGAGAACGTTATAACCGTACAACTTTGCTCAGTAAAGTTTTTCTGCTTACCAGAGAGACGCTTTTAGCGAAGTCGTTATAACCGGATTCTATTGTAGCTCTATTTTATAAATGTATCTATATCTAGTATCTATATAACCCTATAATTTCTGCGTCTTCAAGATAATAGCAAAAGAAAACAAAGAAAAGTTGTTCAAATATAAGACTTGATGTCTATCAAAGCAAGTTGGCTTAAGAGGAACTACATATGTATATGACCTACTTTCATATGAACTATACCAAAAGTGTTTAAAGAGCTCAAAAAAAAAAAAAAAATGTATTAATGTATATATATCTCTTATTATAAAGTTGTATTAGCTGATTGATATTAACATTTGTCTATTATACCTTCCATAAGTAAACGAAACAAGCAAGAGTGCTTTAGTCGAGACTGCTCGACCTGCAGATACCCCTCTTCTTCTTTAAAAAGTGAGCTCGAAACTCTCTTCTAAACAATCTTTTATATGAAATTCTTAAATGGATATATGCACATACATATTTATATATTTGTCTTTAAGAAAGCTACGACGGTTATAGTGTTTCTTTTTATTTATCGTGTGAACAACTATTCCAAAGAGAATATAAATCTATAAAATATAAATATATGAATATAAATATATAAAATTTACTTTTTGTTACCTTGAGTTCTAATTCTATATTCTAGTAATAGCATAAATTTAGATTATATTTCATATATTCAAGTAAATGGAAACCCTTATAGCTGATCTACAACGATTAATATTAACATTCGTTTTTTCTTTTATTTTTCAACTATTTTTCTGTTTATATATAATCCCTGTTATGTTCAACATACTATATTTATATACATATACCCCATCGGTAAAGTTGTTTTTTCAAACTACAATTTAGCATTTACACTTTTTTAAATTTCAATTAATATTATTTGTAAAAAATATGTATTATATATGAAAAACCGAATATTACTCTTACTCACTTTATATATTATTATGTACTCTATAGAACTGCCTAAAGTAAATATCCAATTAAATTAGTTGAATTCCTCAAACTTTTAACATATTACCTACTTATATTATTATAGACATATGTATTAACATTAACACTCGCTACTGCTTAATCGTTACTCCTTCTTTGTTGCTAGACCCACAAAATACTCCTTGAATCATATTTAATTTCTCTGCATTTTTATTATATTTTTTTTTAAATAAATTTTCCAGTATTTTTTCGCGCTGTCTGTGCATATTAATATACGCACATATTTACATATATGCATACATGCATAACTACACATACATACATATGTATGTATATGCAAATATGTGTGTATTGGTTCAGTTATCTTCATAACTGTCGCTATCGCTGTCTCACTTCAACCCGCAAAGCTCGAGCCAAGCAAAATGAAAAACGCAAAGAAAGCAAAAAAAAAAAATTCCATAGATGCCGAAAATGCAGTTGAAACGCCATCTGTCGATGCAAAATGCAAGTTGCATGCGTGTGTGTGTGCCTGAGTGTGTGTATGTGTGTGTGCGCGAACATCTCTGCGTTTCTGTCTGTCTCTCTGTATATGTGTATATATGTGTGTGTGTGTGTGTGTGTGTGTGTGTGTGTCTCTCTGGGTGTGTGTGTGTGTATTTGTGTGAACAATAAGCCAAAACCCAGGCAGCATACATATATACCGCATTCCGTATGCCGTACGCCGTACGCCGTATACCAGAGCTCCGGCATTTTGGTATTAACAAGCCCCAACACGAAGAAGAACAAGAATAGCAGGAGCAGCACGAGAATCGAGAATGTCGTCGCCATTGCCATCGCCATCGCCATCGCCATTACCGTTGCCAGCGTCGTCGTCGTCGTTGTTGTTGTTGTTGTTGTTGTTGTTGTCGGAGGTGGCTGCCGAAAATTTTCCACGATTTGGCAACATCCGTGGCAACAGCGAGTGCTGATTGAATGGCAGCGCCGACGACCCGTTGCCCGTTACCCGTCGCCCGTTACCCGTTGCCCATTTCCCGTTAGTCGCGCTAGCCATTGCCGAAGCCTTATTCCCATTGTCCTCGTCGTTGGCACTTGGCAATGTTATTTATGTGCAGCGCGCGCGCATAATGCATCACATGAAAGTCACACGAATACACACACACAGACACACACACAGACACACACACACACATATATATACACATACACCCACGCAATAAACTACACTGCTATTGCCATTGCTCATAAGACAATTTCGCATATAGCCGCATTGGTGAAACAGGTGCCACGCCCCTTTATAGCAATTATACTTACTTATGTATGTATTAGCATTATTTAGCCAAATGCGAGGCACACACACACACCGTTGCCCCTGCACCGGGACCTGACAACGGACAACTGACTGACTGACTAGGCTGTAAATAGAGCTGGATAAGCATCAGCGGACAGCTCGAAGCGCGTTGGGCAATCGATTTACAACATAATCACAAACGTAAGCAGTATAGTAATAAGCGCTTGGCTTACGTCATTAGTAACGTTACCTAAAGCGGGAGGGTTTGCTTTCGTTAACAAAAGGAAATTTAAAACCTTCAACATGCCAAGAAATATTCTTTCACATTTACCCTACGGATTGAGCAACGTTTTCGCATAATAAACTACGTAACTCATTAGCAATAACGTGACGCTAATTTGTATTTGACATACTACACTCAAATACATATTTACATATTGCACTACTATTTTTACGAAAAAAAAATAACTATGTCTGGTATATACATACATATATTACTTTCATACATTTACTTTTACGTAACACATTTTAACGTAAGTTTAGATTGGCGGGCATACATACTTAGATATAGGTAAAGTACATGTATGTCACTCTCTAGTCTGTAATGCAATGCCAAATGTTACGCTACGTAAATTAAAATTACGTATGCCACGCTACGTTAATAATGTAATAATACAATGAGCTGCCTTGGTCTATTCTCTCTATTTGATGTCTGTCATGTCTTTTCAACACTGAACCAAATTTACTTATGCATGTATTGAAAGCAATACCTTTACGTTACGTAACGTAAGGCACAATACAATTATATCCATTTAGTTTGCACACCGATATAAATAAATAAATTAGGTCACGTAGTGTAAATTACGTAATAAAATCCAATGAATGTTTATATCTCATATAAGACTAATCATATATAATCAAAATTCAACAAAATATGCCAGCTATTAACGTAATACTTTACGTAACGAATAGTAATTCTCAACTCGAATTCTGAATAAGAATTAATAAACCCCTCATTCATTTTACATATATGAAGCGAAATATGTCTATTATATCTATCATATGGCATTCGTCCAAAAATAGTCTAAATTTGACTGATGTACAACGTAATGGCTTACATTACGTAACGTAATCCTATAAGCATTCCATTCGTTTTGCATATCGCAGCGGTAACGTGTTTCTTACGCGAGTCTTTCTAACGTAGCGTAAGCTCACGTAACGTAGTATAAATTACGTATTGAAAATCTACGAATTTAAAGACTCCAATGTATATACATAATATCGTATCCGTCTAAAACCAAATTAAATCATATATATAACGTAATGCTTTACATTACGCCACTTAATCCAAATAACATACCGCAAAGCAATAATCACTCAATTCTTTTTTATATATCGCAGTCGAAAGAAATTTATCTCTCCAGTCTCCTTAACGTAACGTAAGTTTACGTCACGTAACGTAATTTACGTTCTACAAATTCAAAGACTATCATGTATAGCTTTCATATAATATCTGTGTAAAAGTGGAGTAAACGTGGCTAATATATAACGTAGCAGCTTACGTTACGTAACGTAATTTAAGTATCTGTGCAAAATCCTCTTTCTTACGTCAAGTTCCCTATCGTAAGGTAAGCTCACCTCTCGTAGTGTAAATCACGTATTGATCTACGAATTGAAAGACATCATATACAGCTTTCATATAATAACCATCCAAAAGTGTAGGAAACATAGCTTCAATATGACGTAACAGCTTACGTTACGTAACGTAATTCTAGTAGTATCTGCTTTCCTACGTCAAATCCCTTACGTAACGTAAGCTCACCTCTCGTAACGTAAATTACGCATTGATCTACGACTTTAAGGATTCATATACAGCTTTCATATAAAATCCGTCCAAAATTGGAGTTAACATTGCTTCAATATGACGTAACAGCTTACGTTACGTAACGTTATTCAAGTATTGCGAAATCGTCTTTCTTACGCCAAATTCCTTATCGTAACGTAAGCTCAATTACGTATTGATCTACGACTTTAAAGACTATCATGTACACCTTTCTTATAATATCCGTCCGAAATTGGAGTAAACATTGCTTCAATATGACGTAACAGTTTACGTTACGTAACGTAATTTAAGTGCAAAATCTTTTTTACGTTAAATTTCTTATCGTAACGTAAGCTCACCTCTCGTAGTGTAAATCACGCATTGATCTACGAATTTAAAGACATCACTTATAGCTTTCATGTAATATCCGTCCGAAATTGGAGTTAACATAGCTTATACATAACGTAACAGCTTACGTTACGTAACGTAATTTAAGTATCATTGCGAAATCTTCTTTCTTACGTCAAATGCCTTATCGTAACGTAAGCTCAGCTCTCGTAGCATAAATTACGTATTGATCTACGAATTTAAAGACTATCATGTACAGCTTTCATATAATATCCGCCCAAAATTGGAGTTAACATAGCTCATATACGTTATGACGTAACAACTTACATTACGTAATTCGAGTAGCATTGCAAAAATAAAATTATTGATTCCATTCGTTTAACATATCGCATTCGAAACGTCTCTCTCTTGCGCCACTTTCCTTGCCGTAACGTAAGACCAGGCCAGGGCCTATCACGTAACGTAAATCATGTAATAGAAGCGAACTAATGTCATCTCTGCCTCTGAGGCATATACCATAGAGCTAACGTCTCTGCCGGCTCTGCAACGTGACTGGCGAGTAAATTTTCCATTTGTTTTCCATGCAGCTGCTGCGACAGTTATCCAATTGCTGACAAATGGCTATGTGATGGATGTGCAGGAGGGGTGGGTGAGAGGCGGTTGAGGGGCTGCTAAGTGGGCGTATGACTGTCAGCTACTTAGCAATGCTCCAAATGCAATGTGCGTGCGATATGCTGCAGCTACTTGACCTATTGCTCTCTCCCTCTCGGTTTGTTTTTCTATTGTTGTTTTCGCTCTTGTTGTTGTTGTGTGGCTGCCATCAATGTTGGCGCTACAATAGCCTCTGTTAGACTTCGCCCAGTTGCATAAATTTGCAGCCCAGCAACCCTATTCTACACTTCATTAGTCTTTGCCCTGGGCCCGAGAGAGTTTTCAGAGCTGTGCCTCATGTTGATTGTTTGGTTGCAGTTGCATGTGTCCTTCTGCTCCTTGGTTTGCCAGTGTGTGTGTGTGTGTGAGAGAGAGTTTTTTTTTTTTGCGTGTATTTTTATTTCATCTTGGCATTTTGCAAAGTCTTCAGCACGCACTCTCACGCTGCTCTCTCTCTCTCTCTCTTATTCTCTCTCCTTCCTCTTTCCGCTGTCCTTCCCATTGCTCTATCTCGCTTTGGCCTAAACCACCAACAATTGCCAAACTTGTGCAGCCTTGCAACGTGTAAGCCAATAATATCATTATCATCACAAGGGCATCATCATCATCATCATCATCATCTGCTGCTGCTGCTGGTGTTGCATGCAGCCTACTTCCTGGGCAACTCAATTTTTTTTCCAGTTCGCTTTCCTTCACTATTTTTGTTGTTGCTCGCGTCTGATCCAGGCGTGTCCCGTGCTGACTCTGGGACTCTGCTCGAGTGCAGCCCCGGCTGCAACTCCGGCTCCGGCTGCGGCTCGGCTGCATGCTGCACGAAGCTGCAACTTCCAATATTCCTGTCGTCTGCCAGGCCTGAGTATGTGTGCGTGTGTGTGTGTGTGTGTGTGTTTTATTAAAGGTACATCACCAAAAATTCAACGAGCCGAACTCCTCACAACAGCCCCAGCCGATGCCGCACAAGCTTGCCACACGCATTCGCATTCGGCTATGGCCAACACTCTCGTTGCGTCTCGTCTCGTCTCGTCTCGCCTCGCCTCGCGTTGCACGATGCTCGCTCAGTGTTGCTATTTAGACCAATAACTCAGCCTGGCCCACGCACGGGCGACCGACCAAACGACCAAACGTCCGACCAAATAGCGAACCACTGTCGCCCCCAAGTCCCCCTCTCGCTGCCACTCCTGCTTCTGCTCCTGCTTCTGCTTCTGCTCCTGCTCCTGCTCCTGCTCTATATGCAGCAGTCAGCCGCCATTTAGCCCGGCTTTTGCCCCTTCCAGACGCATCTCTCTCTCGCTCTATATATACAAATACACATATATAAATATATATATATATATATATATATGTATGTGTGTGTGTATTTCCAGCGCCTCTGCACTCTCTCTATGTGTGTGTGTGTGTGTGTGTGTGTGTGTGTGTGATGTTTACCCTATTGTATCGGCTGCATGGCCGTTGCCATTGCCACTTGAAGGCTCGTCGTGCCTCGTTCCACGCGCAAGTTCACACTCCGGGAATATATTAATAAAGTTATACCCGTACCGGTTCGCCGTAAACCATATCGTTGTCAGACCGTAGTCGTAATCGTGCCGTACCTTAGCTCACCTTTACCTTAACCTTAGCTTACCTTTACCTTACCAGGGACGACCTAGACCCTAGCTGGAGTCCAGACCAGGGCCAGTGCGTTCTTGGCCCTGTTGCCATGTAACCAGGGTTTTTTTTTTTTTCTTTTTTTTTTCGGGAATACCGTTGCTTGTTTCCTGAGTGATTTTGAATGCATCATTTGAAATTTTGACTCGCTCCATCTCTCTCCGTCTCGTACTCTCGTGCTCGTGCTCGCTCTCACGGGGAGAGAAAAGCGCGCGTGTGCTACCTTTTGCTAGCGTTATCCTTATCAGCGGCATTATCAATCGGGCCGTCACAGTTCGTCCATTGTCGTACCGTCGATTCGTGCGATTTAACGCTAGCTCCTCGTTTGCCTCAGCTCCACCGGGAGTATGATACTAAGAAATCTACTGGTAAATATTAATTACCAACAAATTTCTACAATTTTCTCGTTGTCTGAATGTGTGTGTGTATGAATGTGTATGTGTGTGTGTGTGTTTTAGTGTATATGTTTAATGTAGCAGCAACAAGTGGGAAATTCTTATTAGATATTATATTATAAACACGCTCCATATAGAGTCTCCCGAGCTCTCCAGAAAGTCGAAGTTTTTTGCCTAACTTTTAAGGCTTCTCGATAGAGCTTTCGTCAAATATGCACTAAATAGGCAAAGTTAAGGATCAATTCTGGAAATTAGAACTAAGTGAATTGATAATTGATAAGAAGCTTTTGAACATTTGCTTTCCAGCGTTCCAAGAGAACTTAGCCTAGGAAATCTCCTAGAAAATTATAAGTTAATATTAATGATAAAATATTTAAATGTAGATTTAGTTCTCTATTTTTTTATGTAAATTAAAAATTATAAAATTAAAAAAAAATTTAATACGAATATAATTTTACATAACAGAATAGAGGAAATGATTATCTATGAAAAGAAAATTTATAAAAGTAAAATATCTATGTAAAATAAAAGCCCAAAGGCACTCATATAACATGGGAAAAAAAAAACAATAAAATGAGCTCTTATGGATGAAAAGAATTCGAAAGTTTTTTAATTGACAATAAGATCTATGAATTATATTGTGCTTTAATCATAAAAAAAAAAAACACAGGGTATTTTGAAGTCATTATTAGTAGTACTATATTATAGTATATGGTATAGTACGTGTCAATTTGATAGTAAAAAACAGGGTATTATTGAAGTCATCATCATTCTCATCTAGCTGTAAGCAAATTAATCTTAGAAAAGATTGGAATCGTGTGCTATACAGAGTAACTGCTAGTCGAGCAAAAAAATAATTGTTCATAATTTCATAAAATGAGAGTATAAATATGTTTCATGCAGGGTATATGCATGTCTAGCAATAGAACACTAATCTCATAGAAAAATGTCTGTGACACTCAGAGTATGTGCTGGTCTAGGCTTGATAAGAGAAGAAATGAGTGTCATAACGGGTATTTCTTGCAATACTTCTTAATAAATAGCAAAACTTTGAAACAAAAAACAGGGTATCTGAGCATCTAGAATATTGTATGAATATCTCATAAGTAATATGAGATTAATATGAGAATACAGGGTATTTACTAGTCTAACACTAGCGTACTTCTTGACAATCGCGCACAGTTCAATTGACTTGCGAATTAATTATGTGAAATGCGTGTGAGAGGGAGCGAGATGGTTAATGCAGGCCAACTTTTAGAACCAGTTCATTCGGTGCATCAATTGACAAATGCACTTTCTATATACATACATGCATATGTGTATGTATGTGTGTGTGTGTGAGCATTTGGTTAATGGCTGCCTCGTCCGATTCTGGAACTGGATTGTAATTACGATCCTAATGCTGATAACAGAGCTTAAGCAGACGCAGGCTAAAACTAACATTTGCCATAAGCTTGCCTACACACACACACATACACATACATACGCATATGTATGTATATATGTATGTATATATAGCTAGCATGTTTACATATGCATGTGTGTATGTATATATATAAATATATATGTATGTATATAGATATGTTCTATGTCTGTCATGCACACTCACACACACACACACACACACACACACACACACGGCAAGTCCTTATGTCAAACGAGAGCTCTATGCGCTGAGCTGCGCCTCAAGCATTTCATCATGCACAACCAACACACACACACACACACACACTTACACACATACACTCTCGTTAGACCAATATGTACCGTATCTTGCCCTCTGCCCCTCTTCCCATCCATCTGTAGCGTAGTATACCCATCTTTCCATATTCCCCGCGCTCGTTCGCTCGCTTACTCTCGCTCTCTCTATATATCTCCCTCTCGCTCTCGCTGTGTTGCTGCCCACTACTACTTTGGGTGTGCTTTGCCAAGCTGCTTTTCCTTTTATTTTGCGTGGCTCATTCGCTGTGTTGAGTTTGTTGATTTTTGCTTTTTTTTCCTTTCTTTTTTTCTATTGCTGCTGCTGCTGGTGCTGCTGCTGCTGCTAGCGTTGACGTCGACAGCTTTGCTGTTGCTGCTGTCGCTGCCACTGCCACTGCCACTGCTTTTGCTGTTGCTGGCT
Organism: Drosophila navojoa; assembly: GCF_054131105.1. Taxonomy (NCBI): domain Eukaryota; kingdom Metazoa; phylum Arthropoda; class Insecta; order Diptera; family Drosophilidae; genus Drosophila; species Drosophila navojoa. The sequence goes on from NC_142895.1 coordinate 24,219,096, forward strand.
GCGCGCCGCACACACATACACAGCTCATGTATATACAACATTCCTCAGTACTTGAAGCGCCTCCGGAAGTGATGGTTTTCATCTGCCGTTCGTCGCATTTGCAGCAGCTGCTTTAATAATAAGCCAAGCGGCAGCAGCAGCAGCAGCAGCAGCCTCCAACACCCCTATAGACCCACTGTGCTCTGCGCATACAACGGGCAGCAGGCGGCAGCCAGCGAGTAGCCGCAGTCAGCGTGCCAACGGCAGAAGCAGCAGCAGTGTAAAGTTATTATCTATTGCCGTTCATAGTTGTTGTTGTTGTCTCGCAGCGGGAATGCGCAGCAAAAGATACGCCAGCGATTTAAATCGCATTGTCTGTGCCGGAAAATCGGTGAGCTAATCCAATATTCAATTCTATAAGTTTTCCACCCAAAATGCTAAATGTGACCACACGCAATAAGAAATTACACACCAAATTTTCATGGTGGCACACAAAAAAAAAAAAAAAAAAAAAAAAGTTAGGAAAAAAAAACAACAAAGAAAAGCAGAGGCAAAGTCAGGAAAACTAACAGCAACAGCAGCGGCAACGGCAACGGCAACGGCAACGGCAGCAACAACAGCAACAGCAGCGCCAGCGAGACTGACACATGCGCGAGAGCCGCCAAACGATTTATATGTCTCTCTTTCTCGTTATTGCGCGCTCTCTCCACAATTCAGTCTCGTCGCTGGCGGCACTTGGCTTCTCGCCATTGTTGTACTCTGCCGTCTTTGGTGCCTGCTGCTGTGCGCCTGTTACATTCTGTAGACTGCAGCGTCATTGCAGCGACGCTGGCCGCGTTGCCGGCGTCGCGGTCGACCGACACAGAGCCCAAACACACAATAGCCACATAACAAAAACAAATACAAAACTTCCATCGGCAACAGCAGCAGCAGCGGCGGCAACATTATCATTTAATGTAACATAAAAAAAATGTCTTTAAAGAGTGCGACACGAGCAACTACAGCAGACCAAACACACTCGAAAGATTAACAGAGAGCGACTAGAAGAGAGCTGGCAAGCAGAAAGAGAGCGAGTGATACTGTTGCTATTGCGGCTGCTGCTGCTGCTCGTGCCGCTGACGTTGACGTTGACGCTGCTGCGGGTCTGCGGTTGTTTATTGTTTTACAGGCCGCTTGGGGGCGCTAATTTGTAATGTGAAGCTTAGTTTGGATGTGTGTAGAGCAAAAGATTGGCCAAGTGTGTAAACCGCAAGACTTAATGTTAAATACACATGTGTGAAAATAATTATGTATGTAAATTCATTACCATATACACATACTTACAGAGAGAGTGTATATACATACCTACATTTGTATGCATACCGTATTTTCCCATGGTATTTAAATTCAGTTAAGCTTAAATTTTTAAGTTTTAGTCTGTTTTAGTTGGAGATGTTATATACATATGTACTATATGTACATACATATGTATGCATATATTTTTTTTCTTCATACGAAATTAGCATTTGACACAGAAAAATAAAACTTTGTATGTATGTACGTATGTACATACAGTGGCTCACACCTTATTTCGTGCAGCAGCATAGTAGAACTTTGAAACCGTATTCCCGCTAAACCAGTAAAGATATCCAAAAAATTTAAATGAGGTTTTATTTATTGGTTATTCATTATGTATTAACACTTTCAATTATTTTTATATTATAATTAATAAGTTTTAAAACTAAAGAAAACTAAAAAAACAGCCCCTTTCCATGTCACAGCTTATTTCGTGCACTTCACTTTCAATGACTTTATTGTCCAAAAATTCTTAAATTAGGATAATTTTTTAACTCATTTTTGTTTAATCACCTCCTTGAATAGTGATTCCATCGAGTTTACTCATTTTCGGGTGATTCCGCTGGAGATTTTTGGCCAATCCTCCAACACGGCCGTTTTGAGGTCATTTTTATTGAATATTGACCATTTCCGAATGGCCACGCCCAATTTTGCCCACAAATTTTCTATAACGTTCAGGTATGACGACTGGGCCAGCGGATTTACCACATTTGGACTGTTCCAGATCAACCAGGACTAGTCAATACCCGTTTTATTGTTTTGGTCATTTGCCTGATGCAATCGGGATCGCCCTTCTAGACCCAGTTTTTCTGTATTTTGGAGCAAATTTTTCTTTAAAGAGGATAGGTACATGTTATTGTTCATATTACCATCAATGAAAACTAAGTATCCAACTCCCAAACCCGACCTGCAGGCCCAACCATGCAACAGCCACTGCCATAGCTCATATTTGGTTTTAGGTGCTGATCTTGGAGCTCAGTATTTGCTTAACGGCCATCATATTGGAACCCATCCGACGCAAATATATTAAATTTCGACTCATGTGCATATATATGGGTCGGATTGGAAGCAATCTGCCTGGCGCCCACCAAATACTGAGCTCCAAGATCAGCACCTAAAATCAAATATGACCTATGGCAGTGGCTGTTGCATGGTTGGGCCTGCAGGTCGGGTTTGGGAGTTGGATACTTAGTTTTCATTGATGGTAATATGAACAATAACATGTACCTATCCTCTTTAAAGAAAAATTTGCTCCAAAATACAGAAAAACTGGGTCTAGAAGGGCGATCCCGATTGCATCAGGCAAATGACCAAAACAATAAAACGGGTATTGACTAGTCCTGGTTGATCTGGAACAGTCCAAATGTGGTAAATCCGCTGGCCCAGTCGTCATACCTGAACGTTATAGAAAATTTGTGGGCAAAATTGGGCGTGGCCATTCGGAAATGGTCAATATTCAATAAAAATGACCTCAAAACGGCCGTGTTGGAGGATTGGCCAAAAATCTCCAGCGGAATCACCCGAAAATGAGTAAACTCGATGGAATCACTATTCAAGGAGGTGATTAAACAAAAATGAGTTAAAAAATTATCCTAATTTGAGAATTTTTGGACAATAAAGTCATTGAAAGTGAAGTGCACGAAATAAGCTGTGACATGGAAAAGGGCTGTTTTTTTAGTTTTCTTTAATTTTAAATCTTATTAATTATAATATAAAAATAATTGAAAGTGTTAATACATAATGAATAACCAATAAATAAAACCTCATTTAAATTTTTTCGATATCTTTACTGGTTTAGCGGGAATACGGTTTCAAAGTTGTACTATGCTGCTGCACGAAATAAGGTGTGAGCCACTGTATATTTTCTTTGCTGTTTTTTATATGCGTTAAGCTTTAAATATAATTACAGTTAAAACGTAATTTATAGCATAATCTGGATTACTGTCAACAACTATGCAAGTTAACTAAACAAACGCATATTTAATTGAAAATGATTCGAATTTATTGTAAATATCAAAGCTTTAATTGTGCCCACAGCATACGTACATATGTATGTATGTATGTGTGTTTGTATGACAAGATTTTGTTGTGCTTTAAAATGTGTCGCAATTTGCCCACATACACATACATACATACTTATACTCAACATTCGTGCTATGTATGTGTATGTGAACTCGCCATTTGTATTCCACCTTAGTCTATTGCTGATTCTGCTCGGTCGGTCCGCTCGGCGGGGTAGCTCAGACTAGCTGTGGTGGTTATTCGCATTTCATTTATTGCGGTAGAGTTTGCCTGCTCGCCTTTTCTCAGCACCCAGCAGTTGGCATACGCGCCGCACAACAAAATTGTGCTCATAAACCGTGTGTAGGCAAATATTGTGTTGCGCACTGCTTTATTGTTATAAGCGTCGAATTGGTCTCCATTAAAGAGCACTTTCGACTTACTTGTTAAGCATTTCAATTTTCAACTGTGCAAAAATAAATGTTAAGAGCAGCTGTTAACGATGAGCTGTAAAAAAAAATGAAAACAAAAACAAAACAAAAACCAAATACCAACAACAAAACGATATCATATAACGAGAACGTAGTGCTAAGCTGACCGAAATATAACAGTCTCTCTCTGGCCGTCTTCAAGCATGCAATGCTGCGTGTATGTGTGTGTGTGTGTGAGAGCACATAACATTGCGACTGGCTGATTCAGAGCTGTCAAATTGCTGCAATTACTTCTAGCTAATGCTGAGATTAAATTTGATTTAAAATGGAAGCTATAAAGCAGATATATTTTTATATTATGTTAATTTTAGAATATTAAAATTATGTCGCCTATCGCTTTTGATTTTCTCAAGACAAACTGCAAATTGATATTGAATGACCAAATTTATTCCTCACATTTAATTTGCGCTCGCATTGTGCGCTTCGACAACCCTGTGCACAAACAACACTCTCAAGCAAGCTCTCACGCTCTCTCTCTCTCTCTCTGTCGGCTGCGGCCGGCAGTTTGGTTGCTCTGCTGCTCGCTGGCAACTGTTTGCCATAGCAGCGGCGCTTGCTGTGCTGCCTGGTTGCCTGTTAAATTGGCGGTTACACGCGCGCGTCAGGTACGCCAGCCGCCAGATTTTCATCGGTTGCTGCTGCTGCTGCTACTGCCACTGCTGTCGCTGCTACTACTACTACTACTACTACTACTGGTGGTGGCAGTGGTTGCGCTCTGTGGTGCTGAATGCTGTTGTGGGCTGCGTGGGTTCGGACTCCGTCGTCGTCGGTTGGTGGTTGGTTGGTTGGCGCTGTTTTTTTTTCCTTTGCCTTTTGCCTTTGTCTCTGGTGCCGTTTTAAGTTGTTTTCTTCTTGCTACTTATCAGCTGCAAGTTTATCGATTTTTACTCGCGCTCTCTTCGCTGTGAAGCGTCGCCGTTGTCGGTCTGCTAGTTGCTGTGCGCCTGTTCTTTCCCTCGAATATCGAATCTCGATTTCGATGAGATTTTATTACTGCCGTTGTACACAGACAGCCATTTAAATATATTTTTTTATATTTTATTTTCCTCTTTTTTTTGTGGCTGAGTTTTGGTTTTGCGCCGTGTGTACATTTCAAATTATTTATTTATTTTATAGATTACGATTCTTGCTTTCTTTACACGCGCTGCCCGTCATGGTCTCTCGCCAGAGTATTAGCATTGTTGTAGTTGTGCCGTTGTCGTCTCGTTGACTCGCTTTTTCACTTACCTTCACCATCAACAACTCACCACGGCAGCTTTACGTACATATGTACATATAAAAGTATGTGTGCATGTACGGACATTAGGAGAACGGTGTTGGGATGAAGTGGGGAAACGCCTGCTGTTCAGCTTGATTTCATCATTTACCATATTTAATTCCATTTAAATGAAAATGAACTGAAACCGATTACAATCGCCGACGTTGTCGTTGCCGCTGTCGCCGCCCCAGACTCGGGCCAGACACACACACACCCAATAATCGGTGGAGTCCCGGAGCTGCGCGTGCAACCGACAAGCCATGCAGCCAGTCAGCCAGCAACTGAAATGATAACACAACCAACGGCAACGAACCCCAACAGCAGGCAGTCAACAATATTCCAACAACAGCCCGCCGAGAGCAGGCAGCGAGCGGGCAGCAACAACAGCAACCGCCACTCAACAGTCAAGTGCTTTGCTTGCCCAGCCAAAGCAGCGTGTGAAATATTTCTTACACACACCAGCACAGAAACACATAAACACACACACAAACTCACACGCCAAGCATGAAAAAAAAAAAACGAAACCCGAAGAAAAACAACGACAAGAGCGACCGACAAAATTGCAAAGCTCTCAAATCAGTGTCGGTGGCGGTGGCGTCGTCATCGGCGGCGCTGTCGTTGAATGAATGCGAATGCTCAAACAGCAACACCAACAACTCCCATACACACAGCCACACGCACACACACACACACACACACACAGCATACAGCGCACAACGGGAGACAGCACAAATCCGAAACCAGAACAGATGATTAGCCTAGTAAAACGAAACGAGCGACGACGCTGCAGCACAATGTGGGAGCGCACTTTTGAGTCAGCGAGTAAAGCTTTTTCACGCTCTCGCAGTAGTAGTAGTAGTAGTACATGACAGTGGGACCAGATTAAACATTATTTGGTTGAATTACTTCAAACCAAAATTTTGATTGATTAACATTAATATAATTTTGAATGGGAAATAGAAAAGAAAAAAAAGAATGAATTTTACGGGTGTAAAAGTATTAAATTAAAATTTCGATAGTATGCAATATACTATATTTTTACATATTCCAATATTGAAATGCTACAAGATAAAGTTTTTTGTATATAATAACTGTTATCTGAAATATTTGTGATTAGATTTGACATTGAATAAAAAATAGAAACCAAACTTAATAGTTATGTACATATATTATATATTGGCTGAATGTGAAAATTTACTGATGTAAAAGCATATTAAATATCTATTATATATAAATCATCAATTTGATTTATTATATTATTATTTATTTGATTACAAAGGAGTTCAGGTACAAATGCATTTAAATCAAATTTAATTACATTATATTGCCATGTAAACAAACGAAAATATTGCATGCGATAGTTAGTGAGTATTTGTATCACTGTGCATGGCCCCAACTGCTATATGTGCGTAATTGAAAACCGGTTGCACTGTTTACCGACATTTTCCGCTAAGTTGTGAGAGGCTACCAAAGAGAGAGAGAGAGAGAGAGAGAGAGAGAGAAAAAGAGCAAGTGACCGACCATAGGAAGGTCGCCGTCATCGTTGCTGAGCCGAACAAGTGTTCGTTGTTGCTCGTTGACTCGTATTTGCGACTCGTCGTCGTCGTCGTCGTCATCGTCAGCCATAACCGGAAGGTCGCCTTTACCACAACATTTATTATGGAAAAATCGCGTAATCACTGTCGTATCACATTTTTTGCAGCCGTCGTTGGTCGGCGTCGTCGTCGTCGTCGTCGTCGTCGTAGTAGCTCTCTGTCTGTGTGTAACTGTATGTATGTGTATGTGTGCATATATTTATATATGTATGTATGGGCTTCTTTATACGTGTGTGTGTGTGTGTGCGTGTGCAAACGAGTGTGTTGGTTTTATTTTTAGCAGCAGACGCCGCTTGCCAACTTCAAACTTGTTGCAAGTCGTTGGGTTGCGTGTTTGACGTACGAAATTGAACTTTACTTTTATATTAAAGCTTTGTTCGATTTTTATGGTACATTTTGCTTTGCATTTGTTTTCTTTCTTACTTTGTGTGGACTTTGTGCACGAGCTGTGCGTGTGTGTGTGTGTGCGTGTGGCTCGACAAATTTAATTTTTTTCTCAGCTTTTTTTTTCGTAGCTTTCGTTGCGAAAAGTGAACACATTTCCAGTCTAACATCCAGCAGCAGCGACAGCGGCAGTCCTGGCTGCCACGATTAGTCCACTCAGGCTCAGTCGCTACCCAGATATTCCAATGCATATTATTTGGTTGGGCCTTTATGGAGATGGTTGCGTTCGCTGTCGCTGTTGCTGTTGCTGGCTGCGGCTCGTTTTGGGGGTTGCTTCCCAGGGGTGTCCAACGCACACCCACCCACACACACACACTTGTGCATGTTCACATGTATGCGTGTGCACTTGCAGTTTTATTTTCATTTTTTTTGTGTGCATTTCTTATTTTTTTTTCTCTGCTCTCTCTTTCTCTCTTTTTATATTCTTCATTTTCATTTTCGTTTTTATATGTGCATGTATGTATGTGTATGTGTATTTTTTTTTGTGCTTTCTGTTTTGGCAACTGAACATGGAAACGGCACCTTGCACATCGGGGCTGTCCGTTTTCTTCTTGCTGCATTTTGCACTGGAATGTGCGACACGGTACAGTGGAAGGCCAGTTGCATGTTGCACACTGCATACATACATATATTGTATGTGTATGTATATAGAGGAACATACAGCAGCAGCGACAGCGACAGCCCAAGCCCAGAGAGACACAACTTGGGGCCTCTGTCAAAGGCCATGGACCAAATCCAGGGCCGGGTTCCTGTTTGTTGTTGTTGTTGTTGTTGCTGCTGTTGCTTTTGCTGTTGATTTGCAAAGTGGATTTTGTGTATTTGACGATTGTTCGACTTGCAGTTGATGCTGTTGCTGTTGCTGTTGCAGTTGCAGTTGCTGCATGTTGTTGCAAAACTGGTTACTGCTGTTGCTGTTGCTGCTGCGGCTGTTAGTGCTGCTTGCTGCAATACTTGCAGCTAACTTACATTATCTGCCCCCCACACCCCCCACACTCTCTCTATCTCTCCCTCTCTGCGTGTACCCCCATATCTCTGTCTCTCATTTCCCTCTCTCTCTCTCTCTCTCTCTCTCTCTCTCTTTCTCTGTCGCTCCCTTTCTCTTTCGCCTGCTGTCTCTGTCGTGCTCTTGCTCCCACTCTGTTTTTCTCTCCTGGGACAGCTTGTTATATATGTATGTATACTCATATATATGTATATGTATATGTATGTGCGTGTGTGTGTATATATGATTGTATGTGTGTAAACGTGTTTGTATTAACCCTTTTTGGCCACACACATACGGCCGACCAACAGCATTCCTAGCTAGACCTTCCTTGTTGCCAACCGCCCATTGCCAAATATTTGATTATATTAGATTTGATCTTAATATATACAGAAAAATTGATAGATTCCAAGTTTACTTACACCCATCATTCATATTTCTTTGACTTTCAATCCCGATTTGCAATGCATCCCCCTTAAATCATCGTCAAAAATCAAAATGAACTCTCGAATCGTATCCTGCGAGAATTTTTCATGCGTTCTACTCTATTTTCATGTTGTTATGGAAAAAGTTCCATTTCATTTGTATATTAATAAATCTCTCTAGCCTCTGGATAAATAGAAAGCACGATGAAACGTCTTTTTATTTGACAAAAAATGCTCTAAAGTCATTATACTTTCGAAAGAACCTAAATAAGATAGGGAAAACTGTCGAAACCATCTGTATTTACTGCAAAGATGCAAAAATACTAAATACACTTTCTTTAACTAAAAAAGGTGATCAGAATATAGAACCCAGTTATTCAAAGTAGAGACATTAGCAGTACAGCCATAGCGCAGCAGCCTAGGATGCCTGGAAAAGGATCTGTAACTTTGTCGACAAGGATCCAGGACCCAGTTCCATAGTGGGCTGTGCTCAGTTAGTTAGATAATAGATGAGGGCACCACCTTTAAAGCTCAAGCGTGATAGTTCCTGGTTCCATCATGAATTTTAGACCTAGAAGATGAGGTTTTTCAGTCGGTTAGATGATCCGACCTATGTATAAAACATTTTTACTTCAGAGAATTTGAATTTCTGTATAAACCGTAAAAAAAAAGGTTCCCCTTGCCATTTCGAATTTAGGGGGCTTGACTGTATATACATACATATGTACATATATCATCACAACTATATTGATATTATAATAATCATCATTGTTAAGCCCTGGCTATTGGGTTCTTCTTGTCATCATTATTATCAGATGACTGCAGATGCTTTTGATATTCAGCATCATCAACTGCAACAACATCATCGATATTATCAGCATCAGCAACCTCATTATCATCATGATCATCATCAGTGACTTGTCATCTTCATCATAGTCTTCAATGATTTTGTATCTTAATCATTATCATCATAATGAAATGAAATGTTAAAGTCATCATCATCATGATCGTAGAAATCATCATCATTATCATTGATTTGCATTGATTTGTCATCATTATCATCATTGATTTGTCACCTTCATTATCTTCATCATCATCATCTGTATTTTGTCATATTCATCAATGATTTATTGTCTTCATCTTCATCTCCATCTTCATCTTCATCTTCATCTTCATCTTCATGTTCATCTTCATCTTCATCTCCATCTTCATCTTCATCTTCATCTTCATCTCCATCTTCATCATCATCATTGATTCGATGATTGATTTGTCATCATCATCATCATTGATATGTCACTTTCATCATCATCATCATCATCATTGATTTGTCATCATTGTCATCATAATCACTGACTTGTCTTATTTATCAATTTGTTGTCTTCATCTTCATCATCATCATTGTCATTGATTCGATGATGGATTTGTCATCATCATCATTGATTTGTCATTATCATCATCATCAGTGTTTTGTCGTATTCATCAATGATTTGTTGTCTTCATCTTTATCATCATCATCATCATCATCATCATCATTATCATTATCATTATCATTATCATTATCATTATCATTATCATTATCATTATCATTATCATTGATTCGATGATTGATTTGTCATCATTATCATAATTGATTTGTCACCTTCATCATTATAATTATCATTGATTTGTCATCATCATCATCATCATCAGTGACTTGTCATCTTTATCTATCTTTATCTAACTAGAAATAATGCTCTACAGGCATATCAAGCTATCGGAAATGCTTTGCTACTTCTGTATGAATGTGTGTGTGTGTGTACATGCATGCCTATATGTATATGTGTGTGTGTGATGAGTGCTGTACAGTTTTGGAGTCCATTTTGCTACACTTAGAGTACGCGCTTGTTGCTGGCCAAAACAGACGCAGACTCTGCCGCAGCAGCAGCCGCAGTCGCAGTCGCAGTCGCAGTCGCAGCAGCAGCAGCAGCAGCAGCATCTTCGCCGTGGACATGATTTGTAGCTGCTGTTGCTATCGCTGCTGCTGCTGCTGGTGGCTGCTGCTGATGCGTGCGGCAATAATGCGCGGCGCACACGAGTCGACCGCGCAGTGCCGAACAACAACAGCGACGACGACGACGACGACGACGTCGACGTCGACATCGACATCGACCACTTCATCATCGACGAGCAGCGTCAACTTTTGAGGCAGTTGGCTTAAAACAAAGCACAGCCAACAGCCAACAGGCAGCTGCAGCAGCAACGGTTGCAACAACAATTAAGGAAAACTTTTTGTGCTTGCAACCGGAATGTGCCTCATATTGTTGTATTGACATTACTCTACGGCTCAAAGCCAGCCAAGTGGAGGCATTAGGACTTGGACAGAGTGGGGGACGACATGTAGCTGGGAATATGAAAATAAAGCCAAACCAAGTGAAAATATTTACGTATAATTCAGAGCTAGTTAAAGAGGTCGAAAGGGTCTAAGGGTCTAAGAAAGCGTTTCTTATAGCTGACAAATGATAATATATGGAGAACTGATAGCTGAAATGGTAGTATATATATTTTAGATTTTAGGGTTGATCGATTTTAGTGGGAGTACTAAGGTAATATCTATGTGTTATATATAATTGAAATAGATTTTAGTGGGATTAGAGAAGTATAGAAATATATATCTGTGTATTACATATCTTTGAGTATTGTGAACAAAATTTGTAATATTTTTGATTCATTTATAAATAGATTTTAGTGAGAGTTGTATTACATATATTGTATATGTATATGTATATATACTGTATATGTTTTGGTATAATATATATATTTTGAATATATTTCAGTGGGATTATATAAGTAATATATCTGTGTATTACAATCGAATTTTCTTAATTTATTAACTGATCAATATTATCGGGCTGAGTATTTTCGTAAATTAATTTTAGTGGATGTATTGTATATGTATGTATGTATGTATGTATGTATTCGAAATAGATTATAGTGGAAGTAAATAAGCATATTTGTATGTATATGTGTACATACGTATCTGTGAATTACACACCTTTGAGCATTACAAACGGAATTTGGATTAAAATGTTCTTAATTTATTAACTGATTAATATACATATTTCTGATGGATATTTGCGTAAATATTGGGAATATTGAAGTACATATGTATATGTATATCTATATATTATTAACGAAATTTTATATATTTTTCTTAATCTATTAACTGATCAATATATTCGATATACTTTTCTGTTCATGTAAATAGTAGTGCTGCACTATATAACATACAAGCCAACTGAAACGGTACTTTTACCGTTGCGAAATGAAAAAAAAGCTGAATTGGAATTTAGAATACAAAATTCAAGCAAGAGAATTGTGAAAAGAATCCGTTATTTGCAGTCGAAATGCATTTGTTCTTGGCGACTTAAGGAGTTTGAATTGAAACAGCATAGAAATTGTAGTGCTGGAATTTAGAAGCTTAAAAATGTAAATTTATATGGTCCACGCCTAAATGGAATCCCTTGAGAAGGATATGATATCCTTAATAGATATAAACTTTAAATCAATTGCCAAAATGAAGAATTTTTTATAATATTTTATGCAAAAATATGGATATATTTATCTAGCTAGTATATTTAGTAGATATTTCTTAGTAAATATTTATTTACAATTTATATAAAAGTCTTAGAGGCGAATATAGTATCATCCTATTATATCACTTCATATGTATATGAGTTTTAACCAAACTTAAGCTTTAGACTCCGTTCAGCCAGTCTTGGGAATTCTGGAATATTGCCCTTGGAACTTTTTAGACTTTCCCTAATATTCAAGATAATGCTGACGTGATTCTATTGTCAAGTGAATCTACTCTTATACTACTTATAAATATGTATATCTAGACTTATACTAGACTTCCTCTATTTCTAGTTCTGCTTCTACTCTAGGCTAACGGTACTTCTTGTCGATTAATTTGGATAGTTGGCAAAGTGCATTTGGGGCTCGCATTTTAGTTAGGTAAATGCCAAGCGAAGATGCGCCCGAAATTGATGCTTCGAATAGTTTTGGTTGGCGACGTTGCAACGCAATTGTTGCCACCTTCCCCCCACCAAGGTGTGTGTGTGTGTGTGTGTGTATTAGGAGTAGTGTGTATAACGAGTGATTGTTGGTGAGGGTTGAGTAGGATACGTTAGGGGCGTGCCGGGGCAAGGTGCGGCTCGGTACACGAGTTCTAACCACGATGACGCCGCGACGCGTTGTGCGATTGAGTTGCGACCTGCCTGCCTGCTGCTGCCGCTGCTGCTGCTGCTGCTGCTGGTGCTGCTGTTGCTGCTGGTGCTGCCTGCAACATGCTATGGATGGATGGTGTATTGGTTGCTTGGATAGCGTATTGTATGTGAGAGTGAGAGAGGGAGTGATGGTGGGGCCATGGGCAGGCGGGCATGTGGCGGAGGAGGGGGCTGGGAGTGGGCAGGGTAGGCTGTGTTCAGTAGTGTAGTTGTTGGCTGGCTTGGACCTACAACGTAAAATAAAAAATCTGCGCGTCGACGTCTACGCATTGGGAACTCTTAGCTATGTTGGCAAAAGCGCTGTCGACGCTGACGTTGCTGCTGCTGTGTGCACCCGTGTGTATGTGTGTATGTGTGTGTGTGTGAAGGGTATGCGTGTGTCTCTCAGTGTTTGTGTGTGTGTGTGTGTGTGCACGCGTTTAAATTGAAAATGCGGCTAGGCGAGAGAGACGCCCTGCCTAACTCAAACTCAGTGTTTGCCCCACTGTACCCGCTCATCTAGGAGGTGCCACGCAGCCTGCTGCTGTTTGTGTACCCTGCCCACGCCCAGTCCAGTTGCTGTTGCTGTTGCTGTTGGCGTTTGCCGTTTTCTTTGCTGCCCGCTGCGTTTGCTGACGTCGCCGTCGTCGTTGTTGCTGAATGCAAAGCGACGTCAGGCAGCCGCAGCCGCCGCCGCAGCAGCAGCAGCAGCAACAGCAGCAGCAGGCAGCAGGCAGCACAGGCCGCAGCTGAGCCAGAGGCAGCAACAGCATCATTCAGTTTCAGTCGCAATTCAAACGCCATCAAAATCAAAACGGTAACGAAAAACCAATTTTTTCGTTGTTTTTAGTTTTGTTATCCGCGTTAATTCTGCTCACAAATTGTCGTCGTCGTTGTTGTTGTTGTTGTTTTCTCCTTTAATATTTGTGTATTGTGCCGTTACAGAGAGCAAGCACAATAGAATCAACTGCTGAGTGCGAGAGCATAAAAAAGATAGAGAGAGAGTGCATGCAGTACGTGTGTGTGTGTGTGTATGTGTGTGTGTGTGGGTGCATACTCTTCCTCCGTATATGTGCATATGTGTGTGTGTGATTTTTTTTCCTGTGCAATGCATTTTGTTTAAACTTTAAACAATTTGAACGACTCGAACTGCCAGTGCCAAAATGCAGAGAACGAGCAAGACAGAGAGCAATGTGCGGCGAGAGCAAATGATGAGGTGCGGAAAGCACACACACACATACAATTATATATATGTACACAATAAGCGCTCTGTCGAGAGGCAGCAGCAGCAGCAGCAGCTCAAAGCGCGAACAGGCGAAGTGAGAGCAAGAGCAAGAGCAAGAGCCAAAGCACGAGCACGAGCAAGAGCCAGAGCGAGAGCGAGAACGAAAATTGAACTGAACTGAACAAAACAAAGCAAAAGGCAATGAGGAAAAAAAAAAAAAAATAGATTGCCACACAGTGACGTTTGGCAAGGGATATAAGGTGTAGAGTGATAGGTAGGAGGGCAGAGTGGGGTATGCGGTGTGTGGTGTGTTTTTGTCTGTGTGGTGTATATAAACATATGTATGTATGTAAAAACCCACCAACTCTAACTGGAAAGAACATTTGTGCAGAACAACTGAGCAAAATGGATGCGCAAAAATGTGGGCCAAATTTTTGTTTGATGCTTCTGAATCCCAATGCAAAAAAAAAAAAAACAAAAATCTGTTGTTGCTCTTTCAGTTTATTAAATGTGCGTGTGCATAGGTGTGGGTGTGCTAGGCCAAACTTGTGTATATATTTACTTACACATACATATACATATGTATGTATATACATATACATATATAAAGCAAACATTTTGGATTTTAATTAACAAGCACTAAAATGTTTTCACTGATGATTCCAAAAGTCAACCCATAGATAGGCAAGGTAGCTGCTAATACAGGGTGTTCCCTCCTTACACTGCTCAACATGATGCTATTCATGTGCTCGTGCTTGAGCTTCATTTAATTGCTGCAGTCTATAATACCCTGTAGCGCATTGAAAGTGTGGCATGATCAACAGGCGGCTGTGTGGTTGTCTAAAGGAATGTATATATGTATATACCTGTTATATATATATCAAATAAATATATATATACATAGGATTTTCATCATATTTAGCTGTTTGAGCTCTAGATATTTACAACAAAAATAATTTACAAAAAAAAGATAGTTATCTAAATTTTTGAGCCAGAAATGCCTTAATATGAATGGAAATCCAAATTCATTATTTGTTTCTATATATATGTATATTTATGTATATGCCTATATATGCGTAATTCATGAAGTATTGAGTTTGTAGAATTCTCCTTCCCTAACAAACTTATGTCAATATTCATTGGAATTTATAAACAAAAACAAATATTGATTTAAGAATTAGTTTCAAACTTAAATTCTTCATAAGTTTGCTTTGTTATATTTGAGCGTACCTGAGTTAAGATATCTTATTCCTATTGTGTGGATCACGAGCCTATAAAATACTTTTTTCCTAGAAAAAAAAAAAATAAATAAATAAATAAATAATCATATTGGGGTTCTCTTATGCATACAAACAGACATATGTATATATGTATGTTTATGGGATCTGCCACGCCTACTTTTGCTTGTTACATACATATTGTCAAAACCAATATATGCTAATTACCCATTTTCAATGAGTACAGGGTATCATAAAATAAACAAAAATCCTTGATTAGGCCAAGAGACCTAATGTATGTATATAATTAATACGAAATATTTGAGTTCACTTTTTATGCAATTTATTTAAGTTGTAAATAAGGCCCTATATACATTTACATATATGTACAACTTCATATATACATTTGTATATATAATTTATAAAGATTTGCATTCATACAGGGTATCTTGTGACATAGTCATAGTATTGATAATGCCCTTCGTATTGTGCATACCCACTTGTGCCTATTAGCTAGGGTATTTCACAAAAATCTCATTAAATGCGCTCGAGTATTTTTTGTATTTTACAAGCTTTTCTCTCTTTTGGGCTCTGCTTTGTGTTGCCTTTATTTTTGTCTGTCTTGTCGCTTATTCTTTATGCTTTCAATTTTGTTGTATATATGTGTGTGTATATAGTATATAATATATATGTATATAAATATATGTACATGTATAGTAGATGTTATTATGTACATGAGTATGAGTGAGTGTATATATATAGATATATGTATGTATATGTGCGTGTATACATACACATATATATTCATATACTTTCATGTACCTACATATATACATACATACATACATATACATATATGTATGTACGTATTTTAGGCATATCTAGTTCAGTCTTTGATGTACCACAAATCACGTATTTGTTTGCTTCTTGCATAAAACCACAATCGAGATAACGGTTCTTGTGCTTGCCTAGCCGTTAAGAATTTCCTGATATCGTATCGTATCGTCTCGTATACCGTGCTGTACCATATCGTATCAGTTATGTATCTGATGGATACATAGTATACGCCCGCATACCTGGCCCATATCAATTGATATGGAATGTGCCCAAAATGATCAACTAACGGCGCTGCAACTACAGTAGTCGCTGGCTAAGTGTGACAGCCCAAAAGAATTATGAAAGCACAGTTTGTTGACATCTAATTTGAATCTAATTGGAATCGAGTTGAAAGCTTTCGAGCGACTCATTTGTCAAATTGGATTTCAGTTGTATTCCAATTGGAGTTTAGTTGGTTTACAGTTGGACTTCAATTGGTGTCTCATGCAGTCATCTCGTTGCTCACTGTACCTATGAAAGATGTCCGCAGCATCGGCATCGGCATCAATGCAGATACTTTTCTCTCTTATTAGAATTAATACGAGATTTAACAGATATACACACACACACACAGGCTGAGGTACTATATATGGGTGGGCTGGCAGGCTAGTGGCTAAGGGGAGCAGGTGGGCACTGGGCGGACAACAAGAAGCAGCAGCAGCAGCAGTAGAAGAAGAAGAAGAAGATGCTTCTGCACTCACGACGAGTCAGAAAATGAGCGAGAAATTATCAAAGAGCCGTTTTGTGTGCGCGAGGTTGGCACAAAGTGTAGCGGGGCTGGCGGGCGGGCAGAGTGAGGAGGCGGCATGAGGTAACAGCCCTCGCCAAGCAAGCTCCCCTCCCCACCCCAGACAAAGTCCTATGGCGCGACGTCCCTTGCACAAGTGAAGGCAGTTCAGGCAGTTCAGGCTCTCGGTTTAATCGACCAGTCGTCGTCCTACCCAATGTTTGTCGCTTTGCTTGGCCCCGTTGTTGCCTTGCCGCACCCCGCTCACCTCTCTTACACACACACACATAGATACAGACACTCATATATATGTAGCTACATATTATCTCAGATATAAACCGATTGGCGTGTGTATACATAATTTTTTTCGCTTTGTATGTGTGTGTGTGTGTGTTATTTTTTCTGCTGCTTACGAAAGCTAGAAAGAAAGAGATAGAGAGAGAGAGTGTGAGAGAGAGAGTGAGAGTGGGGGTAAAACGAGGGGGGAACTGTTAGAGCTAGAGCTTGCAAGCCAAAGAGCGGAGCAGAAGATACAGATAGACAGACCTATATGACATTATATAATATACAAACAATATATATATATATATATATATATACATGTGTATACATATTCATATGTATGTACATATATACATGCATATATACCTATGTATGCATACATACACAAGTATCGGGAGCTAAAAGTCGAATCAATTAATGTATTTAGATAACAAACTCTAACGGATTACCATCAAAACAATCGCATTGACTATCGATATCGATTGGCGTCAGAGCTATCGTTAATTGATGTTGCATATGTATCGTTAGCCTAGCGCTAATTGCTGATCAATTTTGTTAAGGCAAAGCTAATGTGTGTGTGTGACATATTAATAGTTATCGATATTAATTTTAATTATCAATAGTCTAGCCATAATTGTGGATCGATTTTTCCTTTTAACGTCATACCAGGTGATAAATTAGTTGCTTTTTAGTGATTCATCAAAATTTTCAGTTAATATCAGCTCGTTATCGATATTCTTACATAGAGTTTTACTTACCAGAATATCGATTATCATTCATTTAGCATGGCTATCGTTAGTTGATCGATAAATCGATTATATTTTCAAGCAGCAGGTCATATTCAAAGCCTTAAAGCTGCCTAGGACGATATGCTGTCGATTTTCCCTTATGAATCAAGTATCGTTATCGATTGGCTTAAGAACAATTGCTTCGGTTTTTATTATGTATATCTTTATGGATGATTTATATGTATAAAAAGATTCTCGATAGGGTTGATGGATTGTTAGCTCATTTATATATAGATTTTGTATTAGAGTGAGATACAATCGTTTTCATAAGATATTTATCGGTGTATGAAAACGATAGAAAGAGTTTTTTTAATGAATATAACTCAATTATTTATATCTGTATATATATGTATGTATATATATGTTTATATACTGCTATTGATTCGCTTAAGATTAGTGAAACTTTTAGATACTTTCTGTCTCCATCTGTGCACATGTCTTTTATTTCGTATAGCTTCTGGCTAAAGTTAGTTAAGAGAATAGCAGAAATAGCAGCTAAACAAGCGTATTTTGCGTATTTGCCATTGGGAGTCAATGTCTCAATGTCTCAATGTCTCAATGTCTCCAGCGGGCAATCGAGTGTTGTTGTCTCTTCTTGGTCTTCTTCTACTGCTTCATATTCCTCGTGTCTGTTACTACTTCTACTGCTTCTACGGTGGCAAATATGACTTCAACCGGTTCAAAAAAAAAAAGCAACAACAACAAAAAAAGAAGAAGCATTTACTTTTTAGCTTGGCCTGGCCTGGGTTTGCCTGCCTGGGCCCAGAGTTCTCGTTTGTTTAGATACAGATACATTATGTACTAAAGGCGAGCAGGCCAAGTGCTTTTGTTGTTGTTGTGGCTACAGATACGGCAAAGGCACTGACGACAAACACTGCACATACATACATATATATACATATATATGTATATAAATATTAAGTATATATGTACATCTGTGTGTATTTATATACCTATACAGCTATACTATATACAGCTATTGGAGCTTCATCTGTCCAAAGTTTAGCTACAATTTGTTGTTGCTGCTGTTCATGGCAACAGTTAAACAATTCATTATACATTATACTTACCCAAATACAAGCACATACACACATACATACATATATACACATACATGTATGTATGTATATAGTATCTGTGTGACAATGGAGCCAATAGAGGTTACGAATACGCTTTCAATCAGTTTTTGTAGATACTTCAGAGCGAAGCTCTATGGCAGTGCTATCTAAAGAAATAACTGTAAATGTGTTAATGTTTTGCTCTTAATTCTAATGAATATATAATATGATATATATAATATATATTTGATAAATATATGTATATGATATTATAGTGCTAAATATATCATAAATGAATTTATATACATATATCTATGTATATATAATTCTATTGAAGGCATATTATAGTAGTTTGATAGATAGATGATACATATTTGATTTTCTACATACCTAAATATTAAATAAATGCATACAAATACATCTATTCAGTTATTTTATTAATTGAAATACCAAAATTACAACATTTTAAATTATTTAATTAATGCATAATTAATAATTATTTATGTATATCGAGAAATACTATATGTAAATGCTTCCGACCAAATTTCGACAGTACTAAAACTAGACTAAAATAGTCTAAAATTCTTCTTTATTCAAATTTCACTCAAATATCTAACGTAAATGCATATATACCCACATACATATGTATATACATGTGTATGTATGTTATCATTGTTTGCCTATAAAAATTCCATATAACGCCCCACTGTGCGCTCGAATGCCTCGGGCTAGTGTATGGCTAGTTGCAATTTGTGCTTCGCTTATTTCCGCTTTCTCAACGACAATAAGAACAGTTAGACTATTTTTGTTATTGCGTTGTTAGTGTTGTACCACTCGGTGCTCTCATGTGCCTGTGTCTGTCTCTCTGTGTGAGTGTTTGAGTGCGTGTGCACGTATACATATATGTATGTATGTATTTAAGTATTGCATATACAGGGTCAAATTAAGACAATGACAATGCGATGTATAATAGCCGCAAAATCAGAAACAAAATCAAAATCAAATACAAAAGCAAGAGCAAAAGCAAATGTAAAGTCAGAAGTGAACGGGGAAGGAGCTGAGGCGAAAACAAGCTGGCAGAATAGCAGCATTAAACATACACCGGCAACAACAATAGCAACAACAAACAAGCGCCCTGTGTGCTCTCTTGCGTCGCTTCTCTCGCACTCTCTCGAAACGCCTGCACGCTGCGTGCATATATGTGTGTGTGTGTTGTGTGTGTGCATGCATGCTTGCTGCCAGCTGCTACGGCTGCTGCTGCTATTGTCGACGTCGTCGTGGCGTCGTCATCGACAGTTGCGAGGCGACACATTCGTCGTCGGCTGCTTGAATTCAGTCAAAAAAACAAACACAATAACAACAACGCGCGATTTTTGTTTGCGGCAAATTAATTTTAATACAGCTACATACATATACATATATGTATGTACATAAATGCATGACTATACATATATGTATGTATGTATGAATACTTTTGTTTACTGTTCTATTCTTTTTGCACTTTATTTTATTCAATAACGATTTATTTTTGCAGTGTGCCTAAGCAATGATTTTTGTCGTTTTTTTTTTCTGTGTGTGCGAGCGTGTCAAAAAGTTGAATATCAAAGAGTAATTTAAGGGCGCGCTAACACAGCCCAATGGGACATGCTGCCTTCTTTCTGCATGCACAATTATTTATGTGCGTGCGTGTGAGTGTGTGTGAGTGAGTGCCTGCGTGCGTGTGTGCGAGTGCGAGAGATCAACAAATTATAACAGAGTCCATCAGCTGCAGCTGCTCAGCGTCGCAGTTAACGTCGCAGTTATCGGTAGCGTCGCCGTTGCCGTCGCTGTCTCTGTGCTGTGGCCATCGTCATCGCCGTTAACATCGTTGTTGTCGCCGTTAACATCGTCGCGTTTCGGTCGTTGATACAACATTTTTACCTTGAGCTCATTTCAAGTCTAAGCAAACCAAGCTTCAAAATATAAAATTCACTGCATAAAAAGAATAATAAAAGTAATACAAAAATATATAAAAAACAAAGTGAGCGAAATACAAAGGCAACACTTGAAATTAATACATATAACAGAAAAGGCAGCAACAACAACAGCAGAAGCAGCAGCAACAAAAAAGTGCGTGCAAAACAAATATTGCAAAAAATTTTCAAGAGAGAAAGAGAGTGAGCGAACGAGAGAGTGGGGCAGAGCGACGGAGCGCGCGAGCGAGTGTGAGTGAGTGCGAACGTGTGTGTAATAAAACTAGAACAAAAAAAAAAAAAAGCGAGGAGAAAAAAGTGTAATTTATTTATTGTTTACGTTAAAGTTCGTGCGTGCGCTTGTGTCTGTGTGTGTACGTTTTTTTTTTTTTTAATTTACAAAATGAAAATCAAATTAAAAAAAAAAAAATAAATACCAAATAAAATTAACGCGAAATTAAAAATATTAATGAATACGAATATTTTTTTACTGTGCAGTGTTTCACTCAACTAATTGTTGGCGCAAAGAAATTGTTCTTCCCAAATAATAATCTCCATATGTATATGTATTTATATGTATATGCACACACATCCAGTTGCATACGAATATACATATATAGCGCACAGAAATACATACGCATGCACAAAGAAATACAGACGCCTATGTATGTATATATAATATACATGTGCAATGCAAAATTGGCAATTGCAAGCGCAAAGCTATCAACAACATTACCAGCATCAGCATCAGCATCAGCCATCGCTTCATCATCAGCAACCACAGCAGCATCTTCATCAATTGCAGCAGCAGCAACAGCCACCACAACAACAAGCATTTGCGACTGTCGCGCAACAGCAACAACTGCAACAACAACAACAGCCAGTGTTGCATTTGCAACAACAACAGCAACAACTTCAGCAATTAAGCAGCAACAGCAACAGTTGCAACAACTATAGCAGCTACAGTAGCAACAATAACAACAACAACAACAACAATTGCTACAGCTACAACAACAATAATAATAATAACAACAGCAACAACAACAACAACATTAATAATAATAACAATAACAACAACAACAGCAGCAGCACGCATCAACAACTGCAACACAGCAGCATCAACAACAACAACAACAACAACAGCAGCAACAACAACAATCTTGATGATGACATTTATTATTTGTTTTACAAAGATTTTTATGTAAGTTGCTTGTTGTTTTTTTTTTTTAATGTGCCACAAAGCAGAAAATAATAATAATAATAATAATAATAATAATAATAATAATAAAAATACTAAAGAATACCGCAAATACAAAAACACACACACATTAATAATAATAATAATATAATTACTTTAAAACCACTTCCTAAACACATTTGTCACAACAATTGAATGCCATTATTTCTCATTGCGTTTTGCAACACTGCTTGCAACAAATACACTGTAGAACAAGGTTCAGCCTAAAATGAAGTATGCTAAAGGAATATATTCAGAATTTGAATTTTTTTAGCATTGTATTTATAAATATATATGTATATTTTATTAAATATTTCAAAAATATTTGATAACTTGCGAATATTGCGGGAATTTTAAAGTACAAAGTACAATGATCATTTTCAAATTAGTAATCGAATTTGTTTAAAGTCGAGTTCCAGCTGGAGCATAAAACAGCAAATGTATTGAGTGTGGCAAGAGGAAGAGCTTAAACAACTGCAACAACAACAGTTGTTGGCTAGAAGTAAAACAGATGCTATACCATATGAGTTGATTTTTGTTGCTAAGGTCGAAATGCACAAAACACAAAGAGAAGGGGGAAGAGAGAGAGAAAGAGAGAGAAAAGAGAGAGAGAGAGAGAAAAGAGAGAGAGAGAGAGAGAGAGAAAAGAGAGAGAGAGAGAAAAGAGAGAGAGAGAGAGAGAGAGAGAGCATTTTAAGTAAATTCTAATTAATGAGAGCAATGAGACTTAAAAAAATAACTTAAATAAAAAATAATAATAATAATAAAAATAATAAAAATAATAATAATAATAATAATAATAATAATAATAATGATAATAATAAATAAAAAAATAAAAATAAAAATAATAATAATAATAATAATAATAATGATAATAATAAATAAAAAAAAATAATAATAATGATAAATAAAAAAAAAATAATAATAATGATAAATAAACAAAAAATAATAATAATGATAAATAAAAAAAAAATAATAATAACGATAAATAAAAAAAAATAATAATAAATAAAAAAAATAATAATAATTATGCTAATAAATAATAAAAAAAATTAATTAAAAAAAAATAATAATAATAATAATAATGCTAATAAATAATAAAAAAAATAATTCTAAAAAAAATTATAATAATAATATTAATAAAAAAAAAAAAATAATTCTAAAAAAAGAATAATAACATCAATAATAATAAATAAAAAAATTAAAATAAAAAAATTTTAAAAATGAATGGTAGGCCACGCATCGATATAAATATATAGATTAAAGTTGTTTTCATTTTTAATCTATTTCAAAAGATATTTTTAGCATAGTTTTATTACACAAAAAGAAAACAAAAGAAAAACTGATT
The DNA here is from genome assembly GCF_054131105.1 of Drosophila navojoa. Taxonomy (NCBI): domain Eukaryota; kingdom Metazoa; phylum Arthropoda; class Insecta; order Diptera; family Drosophilidae; genus Drosophila; species Drosophila navojoa. The sequence continues at coordinate 24,242,560 of NC_142895.1, forward strand.
AGAATGAGCTTGAACTTCAACTAAATTATAGAACATATACATACATATGTATATAACTGTACTATGTTATCAAATATATACATATATATGTATGTATAGGCATTATATACATATATGTGTGTATATTTGTGTCACTTTAATTCAATTCATTCATTGGACATGATCCAATTTAGACTCGTTATCATAAATAGTTTCTTATCACCAATTGTATATATGTCACAAAATAAGGTATTATATATAAAAATACTTATATATAGACATTTTTAGTCGCATTCCCGTTTTCTCATATCATACTGGAAGTGTTTCAAATTGTCATATTTAATTTTTTCATTAATAATATTATGACTTTATATATATGATGTCTATTTAGAGCGAATATCATCTCAAACTAACTTTAAAGATGGCTGGATGAATCGAAACCAATATTTTTGAGATTGTAATGCGGAGACAAAAACCGTTTACGAAATGAAATGAATACATAGATAGATAGATAAAAAGATAGATGGATGGATTGATAGATAGATGGACAGATAGATAGATAGATCATATAACTTATCTATCTTATTTAATATTCTGAAGATCGTAATGCGGTGGCAAAAAAAGGTTTACGAAATGAAGTTCTTAGATAGAAAGATATATATATATATATATGTATATATGTATATATGAATAGATAGATAGAAAGTTATATAGATAGATAGACCGATAGATATATAGAAAAATATATAGATATGTAGATAGATTGATAGATGGACAGATAGATAGATAAATATATAGAAAAATATGTAGATAGATAGATAGATGGATAGATAGATGGACAGATAGATATGTAGATAGATAGATATATAGAGAGATAGATAGATAGATATATAGATAGATAGATATATAGAGAGATAGATAGACAGATATATAGATATATAGAGAGATAGATACATATGTAGATAGATAGACAGATATAGAGATAGATGCTAGATATATACATAGATAACACATCTTTTGTTAAACTGAAAATAGTTTTAAAATATAGTACATAGTATATAGTATAGTATAGACATATATGTAATATATCATAAATACATCAAACAAATATAACTAACTTCTTAAGTAAACGTATTAACAATATACACATACATGCCCAAAAATACAAAATTTCCCTACGTATCTATCAGTTACTTCCGTTTTCTATATATCAGAAACTGGATAGGTTTTCTTGATGTTTGACATTCCTTTCGCTGCTTGTCATCGCAACATGTTCGGGCTGTGCGTCATGGCGATGAGGTACTTTAGATATGACAAATTTTATTTAGGAACTTAATAAACATTTGCTGTAGATACACAATTCTTTCTCGTATTTTCTCTTGCATTCACATTCTCACTCACTGGGCTTGTGTGTGTGTGTGTGTGTGGCAGCTATTTCTCTGTGTATGTGTGTGTGTGTGTGTGTGTGTGTGCGTCACCAGTTGGTTTCCTGTTTCCTCGCCCCTTGCTCGCTCGCTTTGTTGTGGCAATCGGGCGCAACGGAAGGACAAAACACACAAAAAAAAAACACTCAAACTCACACACACACACACACACACACACACACACACTCAAAGCAATACAAGGCGCGACCTTCTCGCAGGGCAACGAATCCACCTTTTCGGTTAGTCACGCTTGCCCAATACTCTTGCTGTCCATGTGTGTGTGTGTGTGTGTGTGTGTGTGTGTGTGTGTGTAACTGCAACTGCAACTTCATTATTTCCTACATTTTAATTTATATGTATTTATATTTATCTTTTTCTATATATATATATATATACATAGATATCCTGAACTATATATACATATGTATATCCTATATATAGCTTCTGCAATCAAGAACATTTTGGGCTGTTGCAGCTGCCTAATACTCCTTCATGTTTAGCTCAACTTTGTTCAGAACCAATAAATATAGTTTACAATATAGTATAGTCAGTCAGCGAAGTGACTGTCCACAGTGACTCAACTATAAAACTCACAATTTGTAAGATATAAGATAGAGTTTGCGCATATAAATATTACCTGAATGCCCAATATACCCGTTTCATTTTCTGAAGGAGTATATAAATTAGTCCTTAGGTCGGCTGACGTTTCGCAACATTGCCTTTTGGCAGGTTTGGTAGATCTAAGCCCCGACTCAAAGCACCCCCGGTTGGATCGTAATATAAACTGACATATGTTTCAGCTCGATAACTAATATATCTACATACATATATAATCTATAACATTTTATAGATCTACTAACGTTGTGTATATGTTTATACATTTATAATCTATATCATTTTATAGACCCATAGCCTTACTTCTTCGCCACAATCTGTATTGATCTGTTTATCAACATTTATATCTGATTTATCTATAGAACTTTGTTTGTTTGTATTATGTGTATTTCAATGTCAATGTCGATAGTAAATAAATATGTGTACATACATATACATATATACTTGGTATATATGTTATATATATACCAAAATGTTTCATCTTGCAAGCGACGAATCTATTTATACCTATAGGTATTTATATGTGATATTTACATGGTATATTTATATGTATATGTATGTATATATGTTGCATTTGAGTGGTTGCACCACAAGCAGCACCACCACAACCATTAGCAACAACTGACCCGTTTGAGCGATTGAGTCAGCCGCAAGCAATCGCAACTATTGCACAATTTTTTGGATATTACGAAATTCTAAAGTCGTTGGAGTGAAACAATATATATATATATATATATATATAGATATACTCATGTATTCAAAGGTATATATTTTTACTACTACTATTAAGATGCAAATCTGCTTAAAGCAGGCATATATAGTATAACTCTATCGATCTCTAGATCTATGCAGATCTCTAAAGATCTAACGTGAATTTTGATAGAATTTAGAATATGCATTTAGATATTTATAATCTAGCTCTATATCTAAATATTTACACTCCATATATATGCAATATGATTGACTCTATAGATATGTTTGTATACATACATATGTATATATTTTTTGGCATGTGCTGGAAATTTCAATGCATATTTTCATCGATCGACTTTTGTGTTTTTCCATGCGCTGTGAATGTGCTTTTTGGGAAATTGTTCTTACTTATTTAACACCTACGAAATAATTGAGGTAAACAAATTGGTTAGCTTGGTAGTGTGTGGTGGGCGTGGAAGTGGGTCGGTGGGAGGGTGTGTGGTGGGTGTTGGCAGCACCGAAAAGTGTTTTGATGGTTCGAGTTCTCTTGATTAGCTCAATGTCAATTCAATCAATGAAAGCGACGCGCACGCACATGTTATATGTATACATACATATATGTATGTATGTATATATTATATATATATATATGCATGTGCTTACCCTTTAATCGATCCACGCCCACATAGCTTCTGCCCTCTCCAACTCCATCCATTTGCATTGGCTTATTGATCTCGCTCAGCTCTGATTGCAGCTGATGGGGCGTTGCGGTGGCGCAGCTCTAGTAAGTACCGTTAAGAGCCACCCTTGTTGCCTGTTGCTCTACAGATACTGCGTATCTATTGACTGACAGCACGAAATACCCGGCGGAATTTCACATATCTAATGCGTAATTAACATGTCGTCACCAGCCCCATCCCACACCCGCACATACCACACCCCCTGCCCCCTCCCCCCTCACCTTTTGGCCTCTGTCTGAGTTGACCTGCAACCCTTGGCACATATTGCTTAACTCATTTGCCATGGCGTTTGCCAATCTAATTTCATTTATTTGCCCTTCTGCATTTTATTTTCTTCTTCCGTTTTGAGTGTCTTCGTTGTTGTTGTTGTTGTTGTTGCTATTAGGTTTTGGTTTTTGGTCGAGGGTTGATTATGGCTGTGTTTTAAGCAAACCATCTTCATTACCATCGCCGCGCACGTCTTTTGTCTGTGTTTTCTTTGTATTGTATATGTATGTATGTGCAACCCCTCCAAATTGACGTTGCTATTTTGAGCAGTGTATGCAGCGAGCGAGAGGGAGAGAGAGAGGGAGAATTACTAAGGGAAAGAGAGAGACAGAGATAAAGTGTTTATACCTAAAAACCAGAAACTTAAAGCCTAACCAGCTATATAGCTGTCCAGTCGAGTCGAGTCCAGAGTCTTCCATTCCCATTCGACGTTACTATAGGAAGAGAGAGGGAGAGAGAGCAATAGCAGATATGTATATACATATCTATCCAACACCCAGAAACTAGAGTCTATCCCAGCTATATAGGTAACCCGTGGAGTCGCGTCTAGAGACTTCTCTTAGCTCGGCTATATATTTCATTCGATCAACAAATATACCCCTAGACCCATTTAGATGGCACAGGTAATACGGTTATAGAGAGTCAAACACATGGCACACTTGTGTGTATCTAGATACACATTTCCGTTTTGCCCCTTGTTCAATTCTCATTTGCCAAATAAGGGACGACAAACAAAAGAACGATAATTGTACCTATCTATATCGATATATGTATATGTATGTATATATAGGTATATAGGTTTCTGCTCGAAATGACCCATCAAATATGCATAATTATGTAGTTCATATAGCCGAGAAAGCAAAGAAAATAGATAGGGAAATCTGTTATATAGCTATGTATGTATAAATTTGTATATCTTGTAAATTCACTTTTATCATGTAGACATTCTATGTTGTTCCATCTATCTAAATGACAAGTTGATCAAAAAGATTTGCCGTAGGTCGATTCCTGAAGAGACTTCAATAGATTAACTAAACAGATTATAACTAAACTCATATAAATTCTAGGATTGGATAGGTATGATAAAATGCATATAGTAGTATATAGAAATAACTATTCAAAACTAAATAATTATATTAAAGACGGTTAAAAACAAAGTTCTATTATCAGACACGGTAGGGAAACGGGGGGAGTTTGAATGAGCTCAGCTCCACGAATCTCTTCTAGGGAGAAGAAAATTGAGAACAGTGGAACATAAAAGGGAAACACAACCAGGAAGGAAGATAAGATAGATAATAGAAAAGGAATCGGAGAGAAATGGAGAAAATCAGGAAGAGAAAGATAGCAAGTTAAGCATAGAGAAAGACATCAAGATTGAGACATACTTACATACATACCAATACAGATACAGATATAAAAGAAAAATATTAATAATTATTTATAAAAGTATTTGATATGTTCATATTTTAAGAACGATCTTGTAATGCAATTGATTTATTTTGAAATAAGTATTAGATGCATTCAAACTTTTTAGAGCTTTTAGTGAGCTCTTCCTACCTTTTGTTAATGCTCTCCTTGGTGCAGTTGCACCTGATTCCGTGTGAATCTGACCTTGTGCTGAAAGTGCTGAAATGCTTACATAGAGGCATCTCTACTGACCAAATACATACATTTACACATAAATAAATACATATATATGTATATGTATATATAAATATTAATGTACATATTATGTGTCTCTTGTTGTTGTTGTTGTTTTTTCTCTTTTACATGCCCACGTTCAGCGCTTGTTGCTCGAAGCAACTAACCAAGAGTTATATGTGCATATAATATATATATGAGTAGCTACAGATACATATATATATGTAGTACATATATATATGTAGTATATAGTATACACAGCTACCCAATGTAAAATACATAGGCAAACACACACACAGACACAGCATAGCAACATTCTTTTTAATTTTTTTTTTTCCGCTTTGCCGAATGCCTGTAGTAGCCCCTTGTTAAAATTATAAAAAAAAGCGCACAAAGCATAAGGAGAAGAAGAAGAAGAAGAAGAAGAAGAAGAAGAAGCAGCGAAAACCCCTTTCGACACACACACACACACACACACACACACACACAGGGACACAATTTGCGCCGCATCTGTGGCAGCGCCTACGAAAAAAAAAAGTAAATAAATAAATAAAGCAAAAAAACAAAAACAAAAATAAGAGAAAAAAAGAAATAGAATCTCTTGTACGTCATAGCCGCCGCCATTGCCGCCTCTGCACAGTGCGTCACACAGAGTACAGCAGCAAGTATAACAGTTTCCAACTCACTCGCTCGCACTCTCCTTGCTCTCCTTACTTCAGCATGTACGCAAATACCCCTCCACACCGTCCCGCCCAGCCCCGCAGCGTCAAGCGAGTGAATGGTCTGCGTCAGTGACTCTCATTCGTACGTCCTTATATGCATGTATTGCGACTCTTGAATTGCGTATTAAAACGCAAAATAGATAAGCTCTGTATAAACGTATATGTATGTATGTGTGCATGTATGTATGTGGGGATAAGTAGATATAACTATAATACAAATTAGTCATGCGCTGTGCTTTGCATTTGACAATTGCCTTTAAAGGCAAAAAAAAAAAATGCATTATAAAAATCAAATTATAATACTTTTATGATTGTATGGATGTGTGTGTGTGTGCATTATTCCAAATATATTAACTAAACTTATTTAACTAGCCAAATTGTAGTTGACATCAATTTATGTATTACGATGTAAAAATAATAATAATAATAATAATAATAATCAAATAAAAACATATCCAATAACTGGCAAACATTATCAAATCTACTTCGATTAAAATACATTTTTTTTTAAGATTAATGCAAGTATAGAACTTTTTTCTCTATTTTCTCTCATTTTTCATATTAAATTAAATTTAAATTTAATTTAATCAACTCTCCTTTCTCTCAGTGCACTGCCAGTCCGCTATGAGCTATGCCACACGTTAACCAATTTGTTGCTAGAGTAAATACATACATATGTATGTATGTGTGGCTGTATTTCATTTTAACTTGAGCTTTGATTCTTTGCTCTGATCGGCCTCCTTTTGCTTTTCCACCTCCGCTATTCCTTCACTCCATCTCTGTTGCACGCGCTCTGGCTCACTGCTGGGTTGCCATAGTTGCGTTGCTGCCATCCTTTTTGTATGGCTTGTAAAAAGCGCGTGTGCTGCTGCGTAGGAGTTGAAAGGCTCGCCCACATTTTATTTTCATTTGTTTTTACATGTTTAATTTCAGCAAATTATCAAATTGCACTCCATTCCCATACGTGCGTATGTACATACATACATACGTACATATTCATACGAGTATATACAGTTATGACAGCTTCGGCAATCGCTTCGACTTTTAGCTGCTGCAGCAGCCGTAGCAGCAGCAGCAGCAGCAGCTTTAGCGAGCGCTTCGCATGTCGAGACTCTTCGGCCTGCTGCGAGACGGGCGAAGCTTCGAGTGGTTTCCAAGCCGACGCACATGCGTAAGCAGCGCTGTCGTCAGCTGCATTCGCTGCCTCGGGTACCTTTCGCAGCAGCATCGACGCCACCATTGGCAGCGACTGCGGCTGCTGCAAGCCAACCAATAAACACAAACGCACACAGGCACACAGTGCGCGCACTCACTAATACACACACATGCATGTACACGTACACTTACAGTCACAGTCACAGGCGCAGGCACACCAATAAACAGCAGCTGCTGCTGCTTGTGCGGCTGCTGTTGCTGTTGTTGTTGCTGTCGCGGCCACGGCCGCGGTTGCTTTTGCTCAGTTGCTGTCTGGTCCCTGCAGCATACAAAAGCTTTTATGCTGTTGGGGATGTCAAACCGAATCGATCCACCCCACAAGTTTGTCATTTATGTTATGAGCTGAATCAAAGCAAACTGCAAACTAATGAGCTAATTAGTAATGTTTAAGCATGACTCGTTACTTTATTGGAATCAAAACAATGAATGCCACATATAAGTAATGAAAATGAGCTTATATTTAATAACAGATTATTTGTAATCTACTATAATAGATTAAGTTCGAAAACAATGTGAAGCATTAAATATATAAAGCTACCTATTTCAAACTGAAAGTTGAAATAAATTTGAAATTTGTCGCCTGGATGCGGGCATTGTAGTTGCTGTATGTGTGTGTGCGCTTGGTTGTCTTTGTGTTGTCATCGTCTTTTCAGATTTAACGGCTTACGCCTTGGGTCGGTCGTCTCATCTGCTTGTTGTTGTTGCTGGTGCTGCTTGGGCGCTTTCGTTTAAAACTTTTTGTAGTTGAGCCTTGTACAGTTGAGTCCAGTTCGAGTATATTATGTATGTAAATAGGCATGCACATACATACATACATATGTATGTACGTACGTACGTCTGTATGTATGTATGTATATAGTACAATAACAATAGTTATTCCTTTTGTAACATTTTCTGGTTGGTCGGCAGCTTTTACGATTGCCTCTAGCCGCGATGTATTTTATATGCAGACACATATGGGCATACAGCTGTGTCCATGTAAATAGAAATTTTACTGAGTGATGAACACGAAATTTTGCAAACAATTTATGGCAAATTTTACATATCGATTTTAACATAATTTTTTTATTTTGTTATATTTGTAATATTTTTCATTTTGATGCAGCACTATTATTTTCATGAACACAGCTGTACACACATATCCATATGTTGTACAACTGAATGCCTTAGCTAAAACTTGTCTGTGTGTGTATGTGGATTATTAAATCTCCAATTCTCATTGCTTTATCTTTTCTGTTGTTAAATTTTGTGCTCAACGAAAAGTGCAACAGCAGCAACAAGCGCAGCAGCCAGAGGCAGTGCGCGTTCATGCACACACACACACACATACACATACACTTGTACAAGTATGCATGCTGCTTGTTCATTTGGATTTCAGCCTTGTTGCTATGCGGACTGCTCTGCTCTCGTCTAACAGATACTGCTACTAAATGTTATAAAAAAATCAATAAATGCGCAACGTCTGAACCAAAAACCTTTACATATTTTTTGTTCTCATTGTATTTGAAATTTAAAAGGCGAAAGATGCATAAAGCAAAAACAAAACAACGACGGCTGCTGCTGCCGTTGCTGCTGCTGCTGCTGCGGGGGCGGCGGCTGCAGGAACTGGAATGAATTCTTCCAGTTGTTGCTGCTGCTGCGGCTGTTGCTGTCGGCATGATGCCTACACGAGCTCACTTTTTTTTTCCGTTTTTTTTCCCCCATTTGTTTGTCATTTTTTGTGAGCTTTTGCTGTTGTTTGTTTCGTACTCCATTTATTTGTTGCTCTGCACTTTTGTATTTAATTTTGTTTTGCGCTTCTTTTTTGCGCACGCTTTCGAATTTTGTGTTTCTGCTGCGGCGGCGGCGACTGCGACTGCGACTGCGGCTGCTCGCGATTCTTTTTCGCCCAAAGACTCAGCCATAATTGCTCAAGTCTCGAACAATTCTGTTGCGTATTGGCGCAGACGAAGCCCACTCTAGCCAGGATAGCCACCATCAGCCAGCAAATGGCTTTTTGGCTCACTTATATAGTAGGTCTCTGTCTAGCTCTGTCTCTCTCTCTCTGTCTGGCTTGACTTTTGTCTATGTTGCTAGCTGGCTCACTCGCATCTTGTGCGTGCATATGTGAGTGAGTGTATGCGTGTGTGTGTGTCTATGTGCATTTGTATTAACAAGGTGTGACCAAAGCTGCCTGCAAGCTCAGCAAAGCAAGCTCTATATATCGATATCCATAGTTGACTAAGAGTTCGAGTCAAATCTGAGTTGTAGCTGGGGCTATGGTTAGGGTATATTTGCATCGAAGGTTCTTCTCACTTCACTGTTCTTTGCAGTAAAATGTACGATCGATCTATCGATATTTGCACAAGCAATTCGACTTTTATCGATTACAATTAACATTAATATAGCAGAGGGAGCCTAACTTATAGTATAGCACTAACTCATGGTATCATAGCTCTATAAACCTTTCGATCAAAAGTGGATATTACGTTGTTTTTTTGTGTAGAACGGAAGTCTACACACATTGTTTTCGCTTGTGTTTATTGATTATAGACATTTCTATTTATAACGAAGAAGAAGACGAATCTCATAAATATTCAGCTTCGATTTCATAGAGTTGACGTCATTGAGCCGCAATATCGGAATTCTCCAATAACTAAACAAAGTAGATTAGGCGACAGCAGCTAATAACAGTCAAAGTCCCCACACATACATACATATGTATCTATATAAGAATATATCTAAAAATATATATGCATATAGATACAGCTGTATGTATGTATATATTTATGTAAGGCATATGTATGTATGTATATATGTACATATATACCCATTAACTAATATAGCTCCTACTTATACAGCTCCTACCTATATAGCTCCTACTTATGTAGCTTCTACTATTTATATATGTAGATAATATGCGTATATGTATAATGATATATCAGTTATATTTGCTGTTAATTATGTCTAAATTTTACTTAATGTCAAAACTTTCGCTGTTTTCCGGGTATCTTCAAGTCGACTCTCAGTTGGCTTGAACTTTAACTTTAACTTGATGCTAATAGTATTCGTTTATTATCATGATAATTATTTATTACTTTTATTTTGTATTATTCTAAATTATATATAGACTTTATTAATTTATTAATAAATATATTTAGTAATTATTAGTATTTTTTTATTATTTTATATTATAAATTTTTTTTACTATTTATTTTATTATGATATATAATACATTATCACATATGTACATATATATTTTATTGAATAATTTATTTAGTTATTATTAGTATTTCTTTATTAATTTTCTACAATTTTTTTGTTATATTTAAATTTTTTTTTAATCTATTGAATTTTTCTAAATTTATTAATTTTTTTTTTAATTCATTTTTATTTATTTGTTGTTTTTAGGATTTATTTTTAAATTTATTTTTGTTTTTACATTTTTTTATTAAATTTTTTTGTTTTTGAAAATCTTTTTAAAATGTTTTATTTATTTATTTTGTTTATTTTATATTATTTTATTTTTTTAAATGTATGCTGTTATTATTAAAAATTATTTTAAATTCAATTTTACTTGACAAATTCGTTGTCGTCTCAATACAAACAAATTCCTGGGTATCTCATAGTCGTTCCACACCCACCCACTCGCTCACACTTGCCCGACTCGTGCACTGAGGGCATTTCAAGTGAGTTTTGAGTAGATTTTGTTTTGTTTTTGTATATTGTTTTTTTTTTTCAGCTTTGGCATTACACTTTCAGCTGGGGCTGGCACGTTCCGTTAGGCGGATGAACGCGAGCAACAACTAATCGACCTCAGACCCCCAGTCCGCCAGTGCCAAGTGCTCCGACCCCTCCCCGAATGCACAACCCGTCGATAGAGCCCCATAGAGTAAATGTATTTATTTAGCGCTTATCAGTTTACTTAGTTCAATGTGTTCATAGCGGTTTCTATTTATAAGGCAGCAAGCAACGATAGATACTCGTTTCAATATACAGACTATATACATATATATACTTATGTATGTACATATATATGTATGTATATATGTATGTATGTTTGTATGTTTGTATAGCCATAAACAAATTTCAATTCTAATTGGTATTATGGCTATAGGCTATAGGCTATAGGGTATAGCTGTATTGGTAGTTGTGTCTACATATATTTTTGCTTTTTGCTTTTGTTTTTTTCTTAATTTTTTGTTTTTGTCGTTTGCAATATTGTAAATTACTCATACGCCACGTTTTGCAATTGTGACCCAATTGAAAAACATTTGTTTGCATTTTGTTAATTATTGCATATGGAGTCAACAACAGCTATCTGTGTGTCTCTCTCTCTCTCTTTCTGTCTCTGCTTTGATGGCTTTGTCTCAATCTTTTTGCATTCAAATGCGAATCAATAGCTTTAGCCTAAATAGTCCAATAGACTGCAGCAGGCAGCAATTGGCAGGTGCACAACAGGTTTTTATTGTTACTATTAACAAAACAAATTTTGCCTACATACACACACATATACATATACATATACATACATATACATATACATTCATGTATGTGCATGCACAAAATATGCATATATTATAAAATTTATTCACATTTTCAAATGCATTTATGCCTTTGTTTTGACTATCCACATAAGAATTCGTCTTAATATGGATTCGTTTAATTGAATTTGGTTTAGAATTAGTTTCGAATAAATGGGAATATGTTTTGGTTAATATAAATTGATATTTGTATACAAATGGATAGAGGATATATTATTTATTTTTTACCCCACTAAAGCGAAAATTGCGATAAATCGAAAAAAAATTGTTCTAAGAATTTCTCTGTAAATTGAAAAAATTAAATGAATTACCTTGGCATTTCGAATTATTGGAACTGGACAGTATATACAGCTGTGATAAATAAAATAGCACCACTTGCAAGTGCAAAGTCTAAAAAGTTCTTCTATATTTATCAATGTATTGATATGATTTTTTTTTTTTTTTTTTTTTTTTTTTTTTTTTTTTTTTTTTTTTGATAAAAGCAGAAAACCATCAATATTCAGTCTTTGGGATAGAAATGAAAAGCATAGAATACATATATATAGTAAATATATATTATATAACTCAAAAACGTATATAAGTTAAAGTTCCTAAAATATTGTTGAATAAAATTGTTGTATAATATATAATATTACATATATTATATAATATATGTATTTATGTATATTCCCAAGTCTTAAATCTGAAATTGTCTGGGTGTATGGATCCAATGCAAAGGTAGATAGAAAATATAAAAAGAAATAGCGCTGGAGAGAAAAAATGACAGATGCTTGGAAAGAGAATGAAGGAAAAAAGTGAGAGCTAAAAACTGAAATAACCTCAATATTAGCTATGCTAATATCTACATTTTCTAATAATTTCACGAGCTAACTTTAAGCACTGCTAAATGGATGGGCCACATAGTAGATTGTTTATTAAAGTAGTATAATATATTTGTGAAATATTTACATATATTCCTTGACAAAATATGCTTGCTCTCCGTCTTAAATTTAAATATAGCTATAAAATATTTGCATATATACAATATACGACCCAAAATACCATATAACCCATTCAAAATTTGGTTCTCTTAACACAAGCCGATTCTTTGAATTGCAATTATGATATTCCTGTTGTGCATCCAACTGGACTCCAATTGGTTTCCAATTGGCTTCACATTTCAGTGAAATTTACTTGGAATTGAGTTTGCTTCACAGTCGGAATCAATTGAAACTTGTTTTCCAGCTAAATGTGAACTGTATGTGTTATAAGAAAGTGTGCACAACACACACACATACATACATACACACATGCATACATATATGAAATACCTTTTAGATCTTTCTCTTCAAATTTTCCGCTTACAAATTTCCAGCGAAGATAAAGTTTGATATCTAAATTCAAATATCAATTATCTCAAACACATATTTAATTAACAAGTTAGTTAGTTAGTTAGTTGACTTGACTTTCATTTGTTTTCTATGCTGTTGCTAGCTCAGTGTGTGTGTGTGTGTGTGTGTATGTGTGTGTGTATATCTAAATGCAATTGCATTGCAGCTACGAGTTAGCTGTGTCTGCTTACAGTTTTCTCATCTATGACATTTTTGTTGTTTTTGTTTTTTTGCCTACAAATTTCAATTGCATGGCACACACACACACACACACACACACACACATGCATGCATGCATGCATGCACATGTGTTTGAGTTCATATCGATATGCTTAGACCCACATTTCGTTGGCCCCCACACAGGCTTGCTCCCTCACTCACTTTGCTTAGCTCGCTCTCACTCTCTCGCTCTCTCTCTCCCTCTCTCTCTGCCTCTCTCTCCTTCTCTCTGCTATCTATCTCCGCTTAATCCAACATTTACAATCACAGTCGAAGCTTTTTGATTTTAATTGTTTATTTTTTTTCGCTCGTTTCTTTTAGTTGTTGTTGTTGTTGTTGTTTTTTGTTTGTCTCTGTTTTCTTTCGCGCATTTTGCACTTGAACGACTTTCAATTGAATTTCGTATTTATATAATCCCAGGCGCATACAGACACATATGCATGGCATATATACTATAGAAAAAACAAAAATTATATATATATATATATATATATATATATATATTTACATATATTTATACTATATACGTATATATATTATATATGTATGTATGTATATGCACTTTTATACTCTATTGCCTGTTTAGCCATAAACAAAGCAATTCACATACTGTTGCCCAGACACACACACATATACATACACACACACACACACAGACAGACACTAGCATTGCAGTCTTTATTGAATTGTTGTTGTTGTTGCTGTTGTCCCATTTATCATGCCATGCAATCATTGACCAACGCTAAAAATGCAGTGCGCAAATTTTTTTTGAAAAAATAAATAGAAATATATACATATAAAGAAATAAATAAATATATAAATATATTTATAATAAATTACATATACTTATATATGTATGTATATGTTATAACAGAAATCGAAATTCTTTGAATTATATATATAAATATTTTTTAATTAAAATTTTAGGACTCTAGCTCTAACGATTTCGGATATAAAATTTTAAAGTTCATATTGCAAATGATTTTTAATCGATAACACATTAACGAAAGTAGTTATCGATTTTTGGAAACAAACACAATATGCGCGTGATATACACAAATCAAGTGCCACGCCTTCTTCTGCTCATTATGAAAACAGCTTCATGGTCGAAGAACAATATCTATAGTAACTCAAGTTCCTTTTGGCACATTAATTTAAGATAATAATTTAATATAATATAAAAATTAAAAAAGCTAAAACAATATATTTAATTTAAAATTAAATAAACTACATCAATAAATAATAATTTAATATAATATAAAAATTAAATAAGCTATATCAATATATTTAATTTAAAATTAAATAAACTACATCAATAAATAATAATTTAATATAATATAAGAATTAAATAAACTACATTAATATATTTAATTTAAATATATATTAATATTTATGACATATATAATTTATAAATAATCCATAATTATAGTATTTATATATTCTTGATTATTTTATATTATTTAAACATAATGCTAATCCTCAAACTCTTTCTTCTCTATTTTCTAGGTAAGTTTCTTGATTCTGGGTATCCATTGAAAGCAAAACCAAAATACGTACGCAGTGAGTTCTCCATTTGAATGTTTCAAAACGCAAACATAATATCTATAATAATGAGATATTCAATGAAAATGATAAAATGGACTTGGTAAAGCAAAGATTTCGAGCCTTATCAAACAATCTTAAATAGCTTTGAAATCAAACTTTATTCGCATTCGATTACCGCTTGTTTTTGTAATCGGTTTTTCCTTCTACTACAATTATTCTCGTCATTTCACTTATTTTTCTCAACCAAATACTTCTATGGGCTGACTTGAATTGAATTCTAGGTGAATTCTTAGGTCTCTTAATATCGTTGAGTCTACTTGAAATTACAAAATTTTCAGCTTGCATCGGCTTAGATTAAATATTAAAAGTTTCAATGTGCCTGCAAATAGGGTTCGGTAGAAAGAGAAAGAGAAAAAGAGAGAGAGAGCGAGAGAGAGAGAGAGAGAGAGAGTGAGAGTGAGAGAGGGAGAGAGTGAGAGAGAGAGCGAGAGAGCGAAAGAGCGATAGAGGTACAGAAAAAGATTATATTGAGAGTCGTATAGAAAGGGGGAGTCAAAGAGCAAAACGAATACCAAAATCAGATGATTTACTCGCAAATATTACTCATACGCAATGTGAGCCTCGAACCTTGGAAATACCTTGCCCAAATGCTATTGCCATTATTGTTATGATTCGCATCGTTGTTGTGAGCTGTCGATCTCTCGACAATTTGCACGTTCTCTTCTTCGCAGTCTCGACAAACAACGATTTCATCATCGCAAACATCAGCATCGAATCTGTCACATGCCAGATGCTGCTGCTGCTGCTGCTTATGCTTCTAAATCTATTCCAAGTGGACAGCTCAAAGTTAAATCTGACCCATTTATCCCACAGACTGGACGCATTTCCTCTGAGATGTTGCGATCGATGTCTGAACAACCGAAAAGTTCATATTCGACTTGAAATTTATTCCTATTGTGATGATAAATTGTTTGTAGCTAAATTGATTGTCCATCAGATCTTAACAAATTTCATTTGTTTCGGCTCCTATGGATATTACTAATATTAATGTGAGGGGAAGAGAAAGACCCTTGTTTGTGTTTCTACCAATTATCTTTCTTGTAATTCGCTTTTATTTATGAAACTGTTTATTGTTTATATTTCAATTTTTATTATAATTTTTTTATCAAATTATCTTAACAAGATCTTTTTGTTTACGCCCAGAAGAAATTTGTTATTTTCGGCATTTTCCTTATATGTTCTACTTAAAGTATTTTATTTCCTAACTGACATTTATATCATTTACAGTATTTAAATTAGAAATTATATCATAAGTGGAATTGGTGCTTTTGTTTCTATTTTCTAGATTTTCATATCTGATATATAAATAAAAAATTGCGTATTTATTGATTTTATTATTTTTATTATTAATTATTTTATTTATTATCATAGATGGAATTGGTGCTATTTTTTTTCTATTTTCTAGATTTTCATATCTGATGTATAAATAAAAAAAAAAATTGCGTAGTTTGATTTATTATTTTTATTTTATTTATTAAAAATAATTTTTTTTTTTTTTTTCATAAAAATTTTTAACTTTACCATATCTCATTAATTAAGTCTATCATGATTTATTGGTATTTTTTTATTATTTATAGTATTTCATTGGTATATTATGTATATCATAAACGGCATTTAAACAATTTTTCAAATTTACCGATAAATTGTTAGTTTTGTTTTATTATTATTTTATTTTTATTATTGTTATTCTTATTATTTATTTTGTTTGTATTTATTTATTTTTATTATTATTTATTATTTTTATTATTACATATTATTTTTGTTTATTTATTTCTTATATTGTTGTTTATTTATTTTTATTTTTATTTTTAATATTTATTGTATAATTGATTTTTATTGTTTTTATTTATTTATTTTTAATATTATTATATATTATTTTTTTATTATTTTTATTTTTTTACATTGTTATTTATTTATTTTTTATTTATTTTTTTTTTTATTGTTATTTATTTATTTATTTATTTTTTTTTTAATTATTGTATAATTTTATATATATTATTTTTTTTAATTTTTAGTATTTTTATGAACAACTTTTTGGGTTTCCTAAAAGTTTTAATGTTTTATTGGTATTTTTTTGCGATTGTTAGTATTTTTGGAATGTCTTATTAGGTTCTCAAAAATAGTTCATTTATGCATAGGCTTGGATAGGTCAGACTTGTTGGTATTTTGTGGTATTTTTGTTGTTGTTTATCCCTTTGACATTTATTTATTTATTTATTTATTTATTTTGTTTTTTTTTGTATCTGCTGTGGACACAAATCAATATGCCATACTGCTATTGGGCTATCCAACACTTAAGGGCAACAAGCAGCAACAGTAGAAGAAGAAGAAGAAGTAGAAGAAGGTGGTAGAGGAGGAGGAGGAGGAGGTGAATTGGGTAAATTTGCCTCATTTGCGAGTTGCGCTGGTGGCAAAAGAACGACTTTATAAATATGTATATATATATATACATGCATACATATATATGTATATGCATTTGTATATATGTATGTGTGTGTACATAAATGATATGTATATAAGCATATATGTGGGCGTATAGGTTGGCGTGTGTCTATGTGAGTGTGTGTATGTGTGTGTCTGAGCAATTCCTTTATAGCCATGAAAAGGCGCTGGCTGGCTTATTGAATGGGTGGTTGGGTGGTTGAGTGGCTGGGTGGTTGGTTGTTTGAGCTCTGCTGAGAATCAGAAAAGTTGGGAATATGTTACCCAAAGCGCCATGCAGAAGGTTTTAACAGTCGACCTACGTGTCATGCATAAAAGGCAAATCGTTTCGCTGTCTGCTTGCCCCACGTAACTGTGTGTGTGTCTGTGTGTGTGTGTGGGCAGATATACACGTGCTCATATATATACACACACACACTTGTATACATAAATATGTGTATATATATGTATATATATTTATACATATGTACTTTTGCCATTTCTTTCATGGCCTGAACTGACATTTGTACTATTGGCATTTATGGTCCGCCCTTAAAGCCAAGAGTCAGCCAAGGCCCAGCCGCCCAGCCACCCACATGCCTTACCAAACTACTTAAATATTTAAGCATCCGTTTGTACACATATTGATATTTGTACGCGTGTGTGTGTGTGTGTGTGTGTGTGTGTGTGTGCCTATTAACATTATTGATTTACCATTTAGCATTCATAACTTGAATGTTGTTTGTAGGCAACCAACGCAACAACAACAACAACAACAACAACAACAACGGCAATGGAAACATTCCGCAATTCAATTTTCTCTCAATTTTTCATTTCTCTTCACACAGCAAATTGTTCAGTGCGTATACGTAATATAGATTAACTACGTATATTATATACATACATATGTGAATCATATGTTACGCATACGCCGCGTTGTCCTTGACAAAAACCAAATCAAGCAAGCCAAACAAAATCAATATTAAATGATGCCATATGTATGTATGTATATATATGTATTGGAACTGGCACAACAATAACTCTAGCTAAAAAAAAAATAAAATAAATAAATAACAAAGAGAAACCTTGACTCAAAGTCAAGAATGTACAAAACTGGAGTAGAACTAGGTGATAAAACTCAATGTTTTGAAACCAATTTAAAATGTAAATTAAACACATTTTGCTATATTGTATGTATGTATGTATATGAAAATATATTGAGTTTATTTTTTGTCCAATATACCCATTGAAAATGGGAAATGAGATTATAATGGTGTCATTAAATGTGCGTAATAGGCAGCAAGAGGCGTGGCAGAGGACATAAAGCATATATATTTTTGATTTGGGCGTTAAACTGCGTAGATTTAGCACTATCATCTATCTGTCCGTATGCTTGAACGCCTCGATCTTAGAAGCTATAAGAGCAAGAGGCTTGAAATTTATACCTATAAGTCCCTATATACCAAGGGCATATCGAGTTTGTTTTAAAAAATCGTTAACTACTCCCATTGATTTGTTATCGATTAAAAGCCTTTTTGAAAATCAGCTCTAAAATTATATCTCCGACATTTTTAGAGCTAAAGTCTCCAAATGTTGAATATAGATTTATATATGTTTTTTATAGATTTTTGGTTTTGTTATAATCCATTGATTTCAGCACAGTGTGCGATAAGCCAGGCATGCCCGACCAAAAGAGCGTTAAATGGCTATATAGATATGTGTGTGTGTGTGTGTGTGTGTGTGTGCATGTTAGTTGCCTGTTCAAATGTAAACTATTATATAATTCGACCCTGGCAACACACACACACACATATACACTACGCAAACAGGGAAATAATTAATGAGCTACACTGTATGTGTCTATGTGTGTGTGTGTGTGTGATGCTGCCGCCCATCGCTAAACGCCCACTGCAGCATCCCGGAGACGCGTGCGCCGGTGCTGCTGCTGCCATTTGGATATTCACCTGGCAAACGCCAGCGGCTTGTCCTCGGCCCAACCCCAGCCCTAACCCCCAACTGCTGCCCCTACCCCAACCCCACTGACTGAGCAGGCTAGCAGCTACCCTGGGGAATGCAGTTGCTGCTCTCATTTGATGCCACTTTCGCTCTCTCTCTCTCTCTCTCTCTCCCCCTTTTCATCTCTTTCTCCCACACACACACACACACACACACGCCCCGTCTCGATTTGTTATCTCTGTTCTTGAATGTGCTTTTTACTCAACTCGTCTCGCCTCGACTCTCCAAGTTCTTGTCGCCAGCTCTCGCGACCAAATGCAGCGAATGCCACAAAATTCACTTTGAACTCTCGCCTATCGACCCAAAAAATGTGGCGACATGCAGCAGTGGCAAGTTGACGATTCGAAGCTAGTCGTGAGCGAATAGCGAAACCAAAAAAAAACAAAAAACGCAATCGGGCTATAAAAACTATTTATGTCTAAACCTAATACCTAATGCCTATTGTCTAATGCGTAATGCGTACTACACTAGCGCCATGTAGTGCTGAAGTGAAGTTTAGTGCCTATAGTAACTGCAATAGTAATAATAATCGATAAAAATCGATAATCGAACACTAGTACAGCAACAATTTTAATGGCATTTCCAAAGGAATTCATTTCTCTTACTTGACTTTTATTCATATCAGCATTTTAGGTATCTTATCATATTGCTTATTACAGCACTTACATGTTATCGATAATATCAATCATGAAAGAATGATCGTTAGTGTCAATGTCTTATGTCTAATAGTCCAGTGAATTTGTGGTTGATATAGCAACTGCTACAGTGGTTGATGTTAGCTATTGTCATTAATAATCGATAAAATTCGATAACCGCATTATTGTTTGAGAACTTGTATATTAACTCTATATACACGTTGACTCTGTATCAGAATTTCAGATAACACCTGCTCGAATTTCCAACCATATGGCTTGTTTCAACACTTGCATGTTATCGATAATTTCAATACTGAAAGAATTATTGTCATCATCAATCTATTATGTGTCCTCCACTTAAGTTGTGGTTGATTGCTTGGAATTGGTTACAGTTTTTGATTTTGTTTAGAGTAGCTGCAATAGTCGATAAAAATCGATAATCCAAGAGCTACATTAACTCGATATAACCATTAGCTATATGTCAGAATTTCAGTTGTCAGATGACGCCTGATCGAATTTCTCGTCATATTACTTAGTTGCAGCACTTGCATGTTATCGATAAGTTCAAGAGTGCCGATTATCGATATTATCGAAAATAGCGGCATATACGCTGAGTTAGCCTAGGCAGCTGTGGAACTCTATAACCAAAAGCTGCTTACATTCCATTATGCTCTATATCTCTCCCACTCTCTCTCTTTAGCTCTACTTCATATCTGCCTCACTTTGTCTCTATCTTCCCCTCTTCATCTCGTCCCCTCTGCCTTTTGGCTAGTGTGTGCAGCAGTCGACTTAGCTGCTTTTGTATTTGCTTTGGCCATGTTATTCAGTTAAGCAGCAGCCGCAAACAAAATTTATGAATACTGCCAACAGAAGCTAATAAGACGCGTACACACAGACACACACACACGCATACATATTTGTATGTATATGTATGTATAGATATGTACATAATATTATGGAATGAAACCCACCCGCAAAACTTTAGCTGGCTAAAAGCACCTAGCCCACTTCACTGGCAATGGCCTAAACAAACTCAATCAGTTGTTTGCTTTATGACAGAGCTTTGCTAACGCGGCCCATGTCCTTTTAGTCCTTGCCTAGTCAATAGCTGCATGTATGTGTGTGTGTCTGTGTGTGGGTGTATTGCTTCTTTTTTTTATCAGCGCTGCTTGGAAATTGATGCTGTCGCTGTCGCTGTCGCTGCCGCGGTCGACGTCGCTTGTCTTTCATTATAGGTGTGTGCGTGTATGTGTGTGTGTGTGTGTGTGTGTGTCTGTGTGTGTGTGTCTGTGTGTGCTGGTATTGAGTATTTTGTGGCGCTGTTGCCACTTGCCACTTGCCACTTTTCGACTGGCTTGTTGTTGTTGTTGTTGTTGCTGCTGCTGCTATTGTTGTTGTTGTTGTTGTTGTTGCTGCTGCTCCTGCTGCTGTTGGCCAGGCCTCTGCGTGCGAAGGACATTTCAGTCTATTTGGAACTTTTGAGTTGGGGAGTTGAAAATCGCGCGTGCTTCGTGTTTGCTAACATTATCTGTGTATGTATGTGTGTGTGTGTGTGTGTGTGAGCGCGCGTGTGCCACTGTTTACATTCGGACAAATATGTCTATGTGCGTGTGTGTGCGTGTGTGTGTGTGTGCTAACCCCTCCAGTTGGCCATCTATTTTGTATATGAAATGCACTTTGGCATTTAATACTTGATTTTTGTGTTTGGCCTTCTTTTGTTGCCGTTAATTGGAAATAGCATAAATATATAGATACATAGGTATATATACATATACATATATATACATATGTACTGTTATTTAGTTTCTGTTCGCTTCTTTTTGCTTGCGTGCGCCACGGCGTATACTTAATGCGTTCACAAAAGCCAAAGAAGAGAAGTAAAAAAAAAAAAACAAAGACGAGGCAAAAATATGCTGCTCTTGTCTGCCAACTCAAACCCAAACCCCAGGCAGTACCCACAGCAGACCCAACCCAACCCCATCCCCCAGCCATCATCCCCCACCCCCAATGCTCTTACATGCTATAACGCGCGCGGATACACACACACATACATACATATATATGTATGTAAGGTCTTCTTTTTTTTTGTTTGTCATGGTCTTGGTTGGGCGTGGCCAGGTCGCCAGCTCCTCGACAAAATTAAATGGCTCGACTTTTACTTAATACTCAGTACGCCCTTTTTTTTCAAGTGTAACAACGAGAAAATAGTGAATACTTATGCAATAATACGGAGGGAATATTGAAAAGAAAACAAATAACACTAAATGCCATAATACTAACATAGATCGGAGCGATATGTAAACAGGAACTTGTTTCTTTTTTTTTAAGTGTGTGCGTGTGTTTTGAGAATGTTCAAGAAAAAGTAAGTTAAATTTTGGAATATTTCTATTGATATAAATCGGAAATTGTTATTATGACAATAAATACTATATATAGCAATACTGTTTTCAAATAATAATAAACATACATACATATATATCTTTAAACAAAAAGTTCATGCTATATTAAACAAAACTAATGACAAATTATAACAAAGAAAAATGCTCGAATTGACTACGAAAGCCCCTGAATCATGCATAATACTATCCTTCCCATAATACTATCCTTTTCTCTGCATACCAGAAAGAGCTCTGCTGACTATGGACTATACAATGGGAACTGATTTGTTGCATAAAATCTATTGTATCTCTAACAACGTTTCAGAATCGGATAATAACAACTAAATTTAAAGCACAGTTTCTCTCTTATTTTAGATACGGGTTTCTAAATTTTGGGAAGAGTAGGCGTGGAATTTGGAAAGAGTAGGCGTGAATTTGTAAAATGCATCTACACAGCAAAATTTGAAGTCTCAAGCTCTAACAGTAATTTACCCTTGAAAATCCAAATAAAATTATCGATTATTATCGATAACAAGGAAATGGGTTAAGCTATCGAAAAAATGGTTTGAACTCTTGCTGCGTATGCTCTACACGAGTGTACATGTAAAATTTTAAGTGTTTAGCTTTTGTGGTTTTCGAGATGTGGGTGTTATAATATATACACTATATACTAAAATGGGCTCTACCACACTTCCTTCTGCCTGTCACATACATGTTCACAAAACCAATATACCCTGCTATACCATTTCTAGGGTATAACAGATATTCAGACTTTACACAGGTTTTACTTTAAACTTGTATTCAAGAACTTGCCGGTTCGCATTTCTCATTTATAGCGCTGAAAGTTTCTGATGAAATAAAACTTTACTTCATAATAGAAACTTAGCAAAACTATTTAAAACTGTTTTTGATACTAGCAGAACACTATTTTTAACTATTTTAATTTAAATTTAAAGTCGGGTTTATTTTAATTTAAAGTCGGGTTGTTAGGAGCGCAGGAAGGGAGGGGGTGAAGGCATGCCTGTGGGTCCTTGTAATGCACACAAAGTCTTTTGCTAGTCCCATAAATTAGCACTAAGCTGGTATATTTTTTTCCACGCTTTAAATACTAGCTACAACCACCCAGCCGATGGCCTCGCCACAAAACCCCAACCCCCTCGGCAACCCCCTCGCGCTGCTGCTGCTCATATTTCCAATGGTGCGCATTGCTCTCGTGTTGTTGTTGTTGGTATCTGGGGCTGCTTTGGGGTTACGCCTCAAACTTCTTAAATCGCGTGACATGCTATGAAATAATTTCATAATTCCAGGCCGCACACACGCACAAATATATGTATACACACACACACACACACACACACATATTTTTATAGATACACAAGCCAAATGGAGTTTTGGGCCAACTTCCAACGTCCAACGTCCAACCCCCAAGTTTGGCGCTCGCCAACTCTTTCCCCCTCACGTTTTGCATTTTACATTTTACTTGGTTTTTTTTTTTTCTTCTTTTCAATTTTCTTGCTGCCTTTAAAATATTTGTTTGCTCACTTTTTGTGTGGGACGCGTTAGGCTTTGCAATGCTCTGAGCCCCAGCAACAACACCTAAAAGCACGGCCGCAGCCCGCGAAACAACGGCCATGGGACAGGAGCAGAGGCTGTAGGCAAAGGGGGCGTTGGGCGCCATCGAGACAGAAGCAACAACAACTGGCAAAGACGACCCAACGAGCGACAGCCGACGATGAAAGCTACAACAAGAACAACAGTAGTAACGGCAGCAGCAGCATCGACGTCCTTCCGTTATGTCCATTCCGTCACTTATACACGCACACATACATCCATACATCCTGGCCTTCTGCAGTTCTATCGTGTTTCCGTCGGCGACGCCTGCGTGTGTTTTATTCGCCCTTCGTACTGCGTGTGCAGCATATCTTCTTATTTTTCGTTCCCTTCCTTTCGTCCTTCTTCTGCCGGTGCTTGTTGTTGTCGTTGTTGTTGCTTTTCTGCTCATATTCTTTTGCTTTGTTTGTCTTAGTTTGTTTTTTTCTTTCTTTTTGTTTTTCATTTTTTTTTTTTTTGTTGCTTTCTTGCACCGTTACCTTTTAGGCACTTATTACATGCTTTGTTTTACTCCTGGTTGCGCTCGGCTTTTGCACAACTTTAAATAATTTAGCGACGCCCTCGTCGTCGCCCGCGCTCGTTTCATTCTCTTCACCTCTCTGTCTCTGTCTCGCTCGCTCTTCGTTAGTCTGCACGACCAACAGCCTATTCACTCGCCCCTCTGGCTGGCACTTGTGGTGTGGTGAATATTAAATGCTTTTGGTTTTGGTCGCTTCCCCGCTCTCGCTCTCTCTCCCTCTCTCTCTCTCGCTTGTCGTGTGGGTGTGTGTTGAAATCAGTAAGCGAACTAACAAAATCTACACCCGCCTGCCCCGCATCGGCCGCAAAACTGTGTTGGATTTTATGGTTAAGCTCTCGAGTCATTCGCGCTGGGCAAAAAATTTTCTGTAGCACTTTTTTCAGCGTCAGCTGTGCCTGTGTGCGTGTGTCTCTGGCTCTCTGTGTATGCGTGTGTGTGCTTCTTTAACTTTAAATGGAAATGTCTCAAAGCTCGATTCGTAATTCTGACAAATGGGCAACAATTTGTGTTTCCTCTTAATGAATAAATTTCATGCTCATGTTTTCAGTTTGTGTCTTAATTTTTCACTTTAAATGGGAAAATCTTAAATTTTTTGGCATAATTTTATAATTTAAAAAAGTAATCAATGATTTGCGCTAATGTTAAATAAAAAAAAAAAAAATACTAAATATAAAATAAAGGAAGACTACTATAAATATTTCTTTATTAACTAAACAAAACTTTAAATAGAAATTTTCATTTTACTATTTATTTTAAATTAAATGTGGAACTGCAAAACATAATTGTAATACTAAATTTGTATGTTTTTGTAAATTTTAATTAAATTAAAATTTTTTAAATGAGTTAATTAATTTTATTCATCAAAAAATATGTGTTTTCTTTAAATTGGTGTGTTTTCACTGCTTAACTTTTGATTTTGTGCTGCACACGCTCAACGCTAGATGGCGCCTGCGTGTCTCACGCTGATTTCTAGCGGTTTTGTGAATTCAGCAGACGAGCGGGCAGCAGGTGATGGTAAACGGTAGATGGCAGCTCAAACGTGCACACAATCTGTCTCTCGCTGTCTCTCTCTCTCCCGCTCCTTCTCCATGTCTATCGCTATCTCCGTTACTCGCTCGCACTCGTTCTTTCGTACGTACCAACGACCTATTTACAAGCCCGCCATGACACTTGCATCCCATGGCTCAACTTTAATTACGAGCGGAAAGAGGAAAAAAAGCAAAGAAGAAGAGACTAGATGAGCCAGTAAGAGATACCCTTTAGTATTTGCAACTACCCTATATAGAGATGTGTGTGAATATTATCTAGAAAAGTATGTCTAACTAGCAGATGCTCTACTTATAAATATATATGCATGTATATATGTATATAATGTGACGCATGCCATAAAAGAAAACATGCTCAACCAGCACATACCCTCTATAAATATGCCAAATACATACGTATACATACATGTGTATGTATTTGGCATATTTATAGAGGGTATGTACTGGTTGTATGGGAATATTTTTTAGAAAACTTATGCTATACTAGATATACAAGATATAAATATATGCTTAACTAGCGCATACCCTATATACATATAGGTATACATACATACATACATATATGCAAAACATATCAGGATAGTTCATAAAGAAATATGCTCGACCAGTAGATACCCTTTATAAACTTGTAAAATATACATATACAATATTTCATGGAAAGATATGCTAAACTAAAGCAGATGCCCTTTATATACAAGATAGATTTTATAAAAATTTATGCTCAACTAGCAGATACCCTATATAGGTATACATATAAATATATGTATATAGATGCATGGTATATTAGGATATGTCATGAAATGATAAGCTCAACCAGCACATACCCTACTTATGTACGATTTATCGATATATTTTCTATAGACATAGCAGATACTCTATATATGTATATAGTAATATATGTATATACATATATATATAACACAGATTAGTAATCTACTTATAGCTTTTTATATAATATTTGATCACATTGTGAGTAACCCATGGAAGAATATACGAATAGAGATAAAAGTATACAGCCATATGTATACATAGATATACATATGTATATACATATATCATTATATAGACAGCTTTGTGTCCCATCATACCCCATGCTTGTATATGTATGTATATATTTCGTATATGAACATTAAAAATGTTCGCATAATAATTTTCACTTATGCTGCCTCGCCTCATCATGTCAGCTTCTCTCTCTCCCTCTCCCTCCATCTCTCTCTCTCCACCTCCCGCTGTTAGTATAGGTAAAGCCTGATGTTTGCTTTATGCCCGTGTATATGAAAATGTTTATTTTATATGCATATATTTGAGGTACGAAGAAAAAGAACTGAAGAAGATTTGCATGTTGCTCCAGCATAGAGGCGGCAGCTCCAACGGCCACGCCTCCGCCCTACTCCAGATGCTACTCCAGCTCCTGCGCCTGCTGCTGCTCTCACTGCTGCCATAGGCCGCATCTAAACAATATGGCAGCGCCTGGCCTGCCTGCATGGCGTTGGGAAAATGCATAAAGGAAAACTGAGTGCACAGTTTTTCCGCTTTTCCCCCTGGTGAAAATCGATTATCTGGGCTCTGGCAAAAATGGAGACTGAATGGGCTGGAGCCAAAGATTGAAGGCTTTAGTTGGCGCTTTTCTTGTTGCTATTGTTGTTGTTGTTGTTGTTGTCGTTGTTGTTGTTGTAGTTGTTGTTGTTGCTTTTAAGCTTTGCATTTTCGGCAGCGCGCAAAGCTGTTACACCCACACACACACACACACACAGACACACCAATCCCTGTGTATATGTAAAATGTCAAATTCTGTTTCCTTTTCTGTATGTATGTATGTGCGTGTGTGTGTGTATATATGTATATTTTTTTTCTGCTGCTGCTGCCGCCATTTTGTCTTCTGCTGTGGTCCGTTGTTCACCAATAAGTTTACGACTGCCGCCAAATAGCGCGAGTTACGCACACACACACACCCACACGCACACTTACACATACTTACTCACACACACACACACATCCATTCGTTTTCCAGGCTGCTGAGTCGCCGCCATTTTGAAATTGATACAGAGCACTCGGGCATCGGTTGGCGCTTTTGCCCAAGCTCTGTGTGTGTGTATGTGTGCGTGTATGTGTGTGTGTATGTGTGTGTGGCAGGTGCCTGCTGCTTGCTGACGTTTGCACCCGCCCCCAAAATGCATTTTGCGATACTGCAATTGGGCTGCGGGTCAGTCACACACACACACACACACATAGACACAACCAACAGCCTGCGCTCAATGTTTGCCTAGGCTTCTGCTGTTGTTGTTGCTATTCCGTCTATATTCAACTAACCAAACACACACATACACACACACACGCACAGTCGGCCTTTCCATATTTCCAGCTGAAATATTGTTTGCTGCCGTTGCTGCTGCTCTTGTTGTTGCTGCTGTTGTTGTTGTTGTTGTTTAGTTAGTTTTGCACTTGCTGGCAGCAGTTTGCAGTTGTTGTTAGTTGGCAGCTAAAATGCGCGTGCGAGCGAGTGAGCCAACCATTTTGCGTCGAGCCTGAGACCCAGACCCAGACGCAGCGCCCAAAACCCCAGTGCCGCCCCCCTAACCACGCACACACGCACACACGTACACAGCGGAGCAGCAGCAGCCGCAGCAGCAGTGGCTGTGGCAGTGGCAGCAGCACGAACAGGAGCCTCTTCATCAACCCCTACACTTATCTGCCAAGTGGCTGTGCGCTCCTCAACGCGTTGCCAACAGCAGCAGCAGCAGCACACACACACACACTCGCACACACACATACGCACATCCTGGCCTCAATCAGTCGCAGTGACCAGAGCTGCAAGTCGGAGGAGGCGTTTACTAAAATTGTTGAAATGTGTGCGCAAATTTGATGCATGCCAACCAGCTAAAGCCGAACTGACAAAACCAACCACCTAGCCACCAGGCAAACCACCCAAGCAACCACCCACCCAACCACCCAACCCCACCTGAGCACAGCTCGAGTTCTAGTTACAGCTTATTGCTCAACATTCGGTTCCTGATGTCTATGGGCCAAGAATTTTAAATTTCGTTTCAAAAGCAAACTTCTCTCTCTCTATCACTCATTACTCTGTCTCACTCTCTCTCTCTCTCTGTTTCTCTTGATGCGTAACTTACAATTTGTTCAAGAGTTTTCATTGATTTGACCTGATATAGATATAGATATAGATATAGATATAGATATAGATATAGATATAGATATAGATATAGATATAGATATAGATATAGATATAGATATAGATATAGATATAGATATCGATATAGATATCGCCTACTTCGCTATCGATATAGATATAGCTATAGCTCTAGCTCTAGCTCAGCTCTCGCTCTCGCTACGATCTAGCTCTAGATATAGCTCTCGCTCTCGCTCTCGATCTCGATCTCGATCTCGCTCTCGCTTCTGATCTCGATTCGCTCTCGCTCTCAGCTCTCGCTTCTCGCTCTCGTCTAGCGCCTCTCAGCTCTAGCTCTCTCTCTCGCTATAGCTATAGATCTCGCTCTCGCTCTCGCATCTCGCTCTCCTCGCTATGGCTCTCGCTTCGATCTCGCTCTCGCTAATCGCTCGTCGCTCTCGCTCTCGCTTCTCGCTCTCGCTACTCCCTTCTCGCCTGTCTCGCTCTTCTGCTTCCTCTTCCAATTCCCCTTCGGGATCATAATTATGATGATGATGATGATGATGATGATATTGACTGGTGTCAAATCAAATTGACGATTGTTGATTTTGGATTGCTTTAAGTGTGCCCTTGCTCAACAGACTACAACAACACGAAACAGAGTCACAAAGCAGTAGAGAACGAAACGCAAAGCAAAGCAAAGCGAAAAGAGAACAACAACAACAACAACAACAACGAACAGAGCAAAACGAAATCCAATTGCGAAGCAGTAGACAAGGCACAGGGAAAGATACAAAACAAAATCAAAGCGTTGATGATTAACAACAAGAAGAGGCAGAAACTGAAAACAGAAACAGAAACAGAAGCAAAAGCAGAGGCTGAAGAGGCAGACAAACACTGAAAAAGAGGACAAGCAGGCGCAGATGCGACGAAAAAAAAAAAAATTCCATTGAAATTACGTATGAGTGATTTTTTTATTAAAGTGCGCAATGCTTTTGTTCTGCTATCTCTCTCTCGCTCTCTCTCTTTCTCTCTCTCCCGCTCGCTTGCTCACACACTGTGCGCTAAATATGTATGTATGTATATATTGATATGTATATTAGGTACATATTATATATGTCTATATAGCACCCTCTGAATCGCGAGGCTGATAAATATTTACGATTTGGGCGACAATTTTCTTTGGCGGAAAGAGGGGGGAAGGCAATAGGTAAATTATATACATACGTATGAATATATATAGTGACTCATTCAATCTATATTCTATGACTGCTTGACTCGGCTATTTGCCAAAGTATTGGATGGGATGATTATATTCCAATACGATTTTTCAATTTTCAACAACATTAAAATTGAATCAATTAAAATTGAATATATAATATATGTATGCATATATATATATTTGTATGATATATAAAAATATATAAAAATATATAAAAAAAAAAAACTCAATTTTTGCTTTTAATATAAATATTTAATTCTAATTTTTTACACACACAAACACACATACAAACTCAGTTTAAAGCCCGCGCGTGGCGACTTTTTGTTGTTGTTGTTTTTGTTGTTTGTCTTTGCCTTTGTTTTCGGTTTTCTTTTCGTGCAAAACTTGAAAATCCGTTTCTTGTTTTTTTTTTAACAGTTTATTAATTTATTGAGCATAAAAATGGTTTGTTAATTGCCTAAACAAATACAAAGTCATTTGTCTTTGTTTTGTTTTGGTTTATTTCGCTCATGTGCGTGTGTGTGTGTATTTTTATTTTATATTTCATACATGTATATATATATATATATATATTTTTTTTTTTTTGCCATCTTATTTCATTTTATTAATTGTTTTCTCTTTGCTTGGCATTTCGTATTTCCGGCTGGGAGAGGCGTGAATAATGCGAATCAGCTCAAGTCCGAAATCTATATAGAGAACAAATTTATTAATTGAAGCAAAATATGAAAAACAAGAAAGAACGCTGCAATCATCGGGCGTTATCGACTGAAGCTCTAGTTTAAAAAGAGAGAGAGAGAAAGAAAGAGAGAGAGAGAGAGAGAGTATTGATTCTGTATAATATCCAACTCTATTGAATCGTAATTGACTTTTAATTCGGCATCTAAAATCATAGGCTTACCTTGTCGTAGCCCAATGCGCCTACAAGGGGCGTGACAAAAATGGGAATTTAATTTATCAGAAACGCTTAAGATTTGAACTATCGATTTTATATACTCCATATACGCGTGAGCTCCAAAGTTGTACAGTTAAATTACTGCAGCTTCACTCTGAGAGCTATCAGAAATGATTTCTTGATTTTTAACATCCTGAACAAGTATCATGCAGTCGATGGCACTCGACTGCAGCAGCTCTACATGATTTATTTTCTGTGTCAATTGAGTTTCATCTCGCATGAGACGCTAAATTCTCTGAATTAGTTCTATTAAATAATTTATGTGATTAAATAATATAGTTGGAAATATAGAAGGAATATCCATACAATATATGTACATATATTTGAAGGTGTATGCTCAAGCTCGAGGTTTTCTTATGGCTTCAGTTTTAAAATATAAACAGGATCACATAAAGATAAATATTGGTCAGTAAAAAAAAAATAATAAGTACATTTTTTTATTTAAAAAAAAAAAAATGCATGTTTAAAATACATCAAAAATATATAAATAAATACAAAATAATTTCCAAATAATAATAAAAAATATATATACATGTATAATATAATATAATGTAATATTATACAATATAATGTAATATAATACAATATAATGTAATATAATACAATATAATATAATAAAATTAAATAAATAAGCAAAATTTTGCTGTCCAAAATTAATTTTATAAACAAATTCCCATAAATCATTTATCATCTTTGAGGTTTTACAATAACTAGAATAATTTGCTAGATTATTTAGAAATTTTTTCCACATCTTGATGATTTCATTTGAGTATTTCTTTGAGAATTTCCAATAGGTCCCTGGTTTTCAAGTTTATAATATTATATATATACATACATTGATATATACATATATATACACACTTATTTTCCTTTATATATTTACAATTAGAGAACGAAATTTGAATAGCAAAATCAATACTACAAATGGGCTTTGCCCCAATGCTAAATATAAATACATACTTACATATATATACACATATGTATATATACCGTCGTAGCTCTCTGAAATATGTACAAATATATAGATATACATATGTACATGCATATAGATCTACATACATACATATGCACATATATAATTCCATTTGCACACACTATTTTGTATAACTAATAGTAATTGAACGAACGCTCAGTGTGGCGATATAATCTAAAGGTCACACTCACTAGGCGAGAGTGAACAATGCTGATGAAATCATTCACAATCAAATAAATATTAGTATAAAGAGAGTTTTTAATCATGCCCAAGTCAGATTGAGGTTTATTTCATGAAATTCCATTTGCTGACTCGAATTTAGTATTATAATCCGTTCCTAAATCTCCATAATATAAATTGTGAAATCTCAGGATTGTGAAATTCAATTGATAATGCAAGGAATGAATCAGTCAGAGCTCAAATGTTTTTCTAGCTATACGAAATGTTCAAAACAAGATCTAATTACATAGTATGTATGTATGTGTATGTGTATAGAGTACTATAAAATACAACTGTGTTCATTAGAATAGTAGAACTTATGTATGTGTACATGTATACGTTCATTAGAAAGTGTACTTCTCAGATAAATTTTCTATTTTATCATATACTTACATATGTACATATAACTGGAATGTGAATCCAGCAAATTTAAGTACTCAAGCTTTACTTTATATACATACATACATACACATGTGCATAGCTCCATATATAAATCGGTATATCTGACTCGATTGTATATATGTATAGGTACGTATATACACACATATATACATTTGTAGATATATATATGTATATACAGATATACATATATATGCATATACTGTATATATTCGTAAATTCCTGGAAAAGCAAAATTGAAAGCAAAGCCGCAAAAAAACCCATGGACTAAAACCGAACTTTGAATGTATTTGGTTCTTATCGTCACATGCACATACATACATATGTATGTATGTATGTATGTATTTATAAGTATATAGTATGTAAGTATGCAAGTGTGCATGTATTACATATTTTTCTACTTTATACAAAGTACATACATGCATACATACATACATACATATGTAAGTGTGTGTGTGTGCACACTTCATATCACTTTGCTCTGTTCCTTTATAAAATTGTGCACAAACTCTCAATTGCGCTCGCTCCACTTCAACTTCTACTTCGCCAGCCCCTGCCCGTGCCCCTCTTTCACTCACGCTCCCGCTCCTCTCTCTCTCGCTCTCGCTCTGCCCAAAAGCCGTTGCCTTTTGGGGTTTGTCTAGTCTCTAGTTCATAAAATTCATTGGCAGCGGCGGTGGCACAGTGATCCGTTACTTATTGTCTACCCCCCGCCCTCAACCTCAACCTCAACCTCAACATCGACCGCAAGCTCTCGTCTCCCCCGCTTTACACTCTTCTCCTGCCCTCCTGCACACTGCGCTAGCCAGACTTGCGCTAATGCTTTCTCCTTCTAACTGCCTGAAATGCGGCTATCCTTGTCTTGCAATCTATAAATAAAATGTTGGCTGCATTTTGCGCTGCTGTTTTTGTGACTGTTAATAAAAATTCCATTTGCTTTATACATCCGAAGGCAGAAATTCTCGAACAAAAACATACAACATACATGCACACACATACACACATAAATATATGTATGTATGTATGCTAGTATGTGTGTAGTATAAAGTGAATTGTTGGTATATTTGTATGTATGCCAGATGCGGTAATGTTTACTGTTGTTGTTGTTGTTGTTGCTGGTTGATGTTGTCTTTTGTTTCTGACTTTTCTGTCTTTTGGCAATTTTTGATTTTCGCTGAAAATTATAAAAATATATCTTCTGATTTTTGTTGTTGTTATTGTTTTGATAAACAGCGCACAGCCCACGATTACCTCATATGTATGTATGTATGTATGTATGTATATTATTGTTGTTGTTGAGTCGTTGCCTGTTCTTGCTTTATGCTTGAATTGTTGACAGCGCAACAACTAGAACAGCTAATGTAAATACACACGTACATATAAACACGCATACATACAGACACACACATACATACATACATCCATTCGCACATAGATACACACTTGTTTGTATGTATGTATATATACACATCTACATACACATGTACATCTATACATGAACATGCACCCATACCCTACAATCCAACCGCCCACAGCGGCCACGCCCTATACACTTTGCACTTGACGACGGCGGCGCCAGCGTCGCGACATCGTCGCTGGCCAGTCGCTAAGCTTTAACTTTTTTTTGCGTTACTTTTTTCCATTCTGCGCTTTTTTTTCATTTCCCACCATACTCAAGCACACGCACACATGCACGTACATACACATGTACAAGTAAATACACATGGCACATACATACATACATACATGCATACATACATACATTTAATTTCATTCCCCTTGCGTTCTTTGGCTTTTACTTTTGTATATTTGTTTGCCTTTATTTTAAATGTGACTGAGACGCTGACGTCGCTGCTGGCGTCAACGGCACAAACGCGTCGCTTGCGCTTACTCACAATCAAATCTCACGCCGCATTTTTAGTCTCAATTTGTTTGTGCTTCAATAATAACTGAAACGTAAAACTCACGCGGCTAAAGCGACGAATCCGTCAACGTCAGTTTACTTTACCTTACTTTACTATACACTTTTGATTTGCTATTTTTCACTCTGTTGTGTGTTTTATTATTATTGCCTTTGCTTTTGCTTTTGCTTTTGCATGTTTGTGTGTGTTTGCCTGCTCAATAGTAAACTGTTTTTAAACCCAGCAATTCATCGCTGCCTCTAACGCTGCTGCCAGCTCTGCCGCTGTCGCTGCCTTTGCTAGTGCAGTGGGCGAGAGCTTTCGAGAATGAGAGAGTGAGCGAAGGCAGACCGGCAGGCAAGCATCGCCACAGCTGCCTCCGCCACCGCCTGCGCCACCGCAACTCGTTCGTTTCCACTCGCTGCGCTTACATTTTGTGTGTTGTCGTGGGTCGCCGCCGTCGCCGTCGTTGTCGTCGCAGCGTTCGTCGCTCGGTCGCCTCGGTGAGTGGGTCGTGTGCTCTCGTCGTCGATTTTGTTTTTGTTGCAGTAGCAGCATAATTAGACGTCGCGACGTCGACGGCATCGTTAGCCACCTCTCGCTGCTGCTGCTGCTGCTGCTGGCTCCCAATTTGCGTATGCGTAACGCGGCGCATTGCAGTTGTTGTGTGCCCGATGTTCGCTTTTTTTTTTTTGTTTTTGTTTTTTGTTTTTTTTTTTTTTTTCTCTTTTATTTTTTTGGCAATGTTTTGCTACGCGTGTACAGAGATTGCACACATATTTATGTATATACATATCTGTATGTAAATTTTATATTCTTCAAGCATTTTGTGGGCAGCCAACGAGAGTCACATACATACATACATATGTATTTGTATATGCATTGTATACATAATTTTCCAATTTAATTAGTTTACTTAGGTTAAACAATTGTTTTTAAACAAAATGTCAGATACATATAGGCATATGTATATAAATGTATACATTTGTATATGTGAGTACACATATGTATGTATGTATGCGTGTACGTGACTTGAATCAAATGCATGAAATTTATAATTTTGATAACATTTTTTCGAATGTTACAATTTGTGTATATAAGTGATATATGTACACATGTATATATAAAAATATATACATGTATGTTTGTATGTCTATATAAATTAGTATTGGTGCTGTTTGGCTTCCCTTTCTTTTTGTTTTTAATGTCATACGATTAGCACCCAAGAGGCTCCATTCAAAACACAAATTCAATTGAATTTGCGATTTCGCAGTTGGAGTTGCCAGACTGATGGGATTGAGATGAATGTGCATGTTTATATTGTTGAGAGAGTGTGTGTGTGTGTGTGCGAGATACCATTCTATTTAACATACTCTATCTAAATATATATGCATAGATGTATGTACATACATATGTATGTATGTATGTAGGTAATAGGAGTGGGCATTTTATCTAAGAATTCATATGATTCATTGAGAATGAACTGCATACATCTTACCCTATATGTATTTGCTTTGGTATTTTGACATATGTGCATACATACAACTACGAACTGATAATCACTTTTGCTTAATCATTTCGATTATGATGATTTATTTTTTAGGAAAACATAAAAGTGTTTGACAAAATTAACAGATATTCCATTCTAGGGTATCTTGTGCTCTATCACAAGTATCATTGGCCAACAATGCACTTGATGCACATGTATTTATCCGCGATTGCAGAAAAACTGTTTAATTTTGTATTGTTCTTTTATTCCATTTACTCTTAAACATTTGCAGTTGTTTTTAAATTTTGTATTTTTGAATTTTGTAGTTTTTTTTGTTTTGATTGTTTTTTTTTATGCTGCGATTACGTCAGCTGACAGTCATTGGGACGAATGTCAATGCTAAGAAAAATACAAAGTATAAATAAATTAAATTATATATATATATATGTATGTACGTTTGCAGTCAAAAAAAAATACATACGCATATTGACATACAGACATCTGTATCTGTGTGTACATAATTTGTAGTTAAATATTTTGCAGCAGCTTTTTTTGTTTTTGCTGTAAATTTGTTTGGGTGAAAGTTGCGCAGTTTGAAATCAAATGAGGGGAAGCAAATATAATGAAATGGAATACATATTAACATACACAGTTACATGCTTGCATGTGTATGTGTGTGTGTGTGTGTTTGTGCAGCATACATACAAAACAAATTGGCAAGAAGTGCAGCACGAAATCAACTCATCCATAAAAAGCAGAAAGGAAAAAAAAATACAAAAATAATGCATAAAACAAGCAATTAGAGCGGGCGGGCGGTCGGTCGATCGGTCGGTCGAGTGAGAGCGGGAGACAGGGACAGCTAGAGGCAGTGGCATAGGTAGAAGAAGAGGTAGAGGGAGAGAGCGAAGTTCAAAACTTGAATGCTGCGCGTTGGCGGCGTTGCCAGACGAGTGAAAATAATAACTAATTGCAATTTATTGCCCTGTGCAACAAAAATTTGAATAGAAATTGGTAAAACATACAGTCAAGAGATATTTTGAGTGCTGGGCAGATATTTGGGCTGCATTGAAGATGGTTAAAGAATTTTTTAAATACATGTTGTTAATTATTTTTGTATAATTATAACTATATATACATAGTTAAACTAAAACATATTAATATAGTTTTATTTTCA
Organism: Drosophila navojoa; assembly: GCF_054131105.1. NCBI lineage: Eukaryota > Metazoa > Arthropoda > Insecta > Diptera > Drosophilidae > Drosophila > Drosophila navojoa. The sequence continues at coordinate 24,279,653 of NC_142895.1, forward strand.
TGCTGAAATGAAAATTAAATAAATTTCATAGTCAAGTAATCGATTGTAATCAATAAACTCGTAGTTAGGGTATCTGGGATATCACATATCACATATATATACATACATACACACATACATACATATATTTGGCTTAAGTTTTTTTCTGGCAGTCCAGCTCTACTATTTCCATGAACAGCTATGAATATATTTTTTATAAAAATGCATTGTATTTATGTACATGTTCATTTATATTTACGGTACAAACACACATACATACATATTTTGAGATCGTAATCGTAATTTGGTCGTCATAAATGTTATTTAATTTTTTAGAATTAATTTGATTTATTTGCATATGTCAAATTAAGTTTATTCGGAATTTTCTTTTTGCTTTGTTTATGCACATGTGAACAGACACTTATTAATACAAATATACACACATACATACATACATACACATGTATCGCCTTACGTTTTATGCCGTCAATATTAATCAATGTGCCATATATATGCGTGTGTATGTGTATGTAAACATATGTATGTATGTGTTTGTGTCTGTGTATGAGTGCATGTGTTGTGTAGTGTATTTAGCCGCACTAATCTAAAGAGAACGGCTACACAAATATAACGGAGCATTTATTACCCATTCCCTCTGCTTTGTCTTTGCTCTGTTTCAACAAACATTTTTATACATACATGCATACATGTATATGTATATATGTATGTATGTATGTAGATACACACAAAGGCCAGGTGCGTCAGCACAGACACAAACACATCCTCGAACCATTATCGGATAATATTAATGCCCATTACGGGCACATACTATAACACATTCGTATGTATATACATACATATGAATATGTATGTATGCATGTATATTATTAGTATACATAGTTATGTGTACGCGAGTGTGTAAGCAGCCACACGAAAATTGAATACAAAGTCGCTAGGAGACCAAACCCAAACGCCATTTAATAGCGCAACATCGCTCTCTCAGCTACTGTTAACGGCAGTGTTCTATTAAAATGCTTTCACCAACAACAACAATAGCCTAACTATGTATGTATGTATGTATGCACATTGTGGTCGCCGATGTTAGTGCGCTGCGCTATGTTGCACTGTGCGCCTGCTAACAGTGAAAATTAAAATCGCCTTTGGTTCATGGTTGCGCTGCATTTCGCTGCTAACGGCAAATCGAAAAACTCGCCGCAGCATTCTAGCATCAGCGTTAGTTACTGCAACGGCAAAGAGCTTTCTAATGCACACGCAACGACAACGGCAATAGCAACGGTTAGCGGCCTTGCGATTCACACTATACAAGAACAAACGAGAAATGCTGAGAAACTGCGGCAGCGCCAGCAGCAGCGGCAACGTCAACGGCAGCAGCAACAATAACAACAGCAGCAGCAGCATACAGAATGAACTACACAACTTAAGTTCACTCGGTTAACAGACAGACAGACGTACAAATGCTCAGTCAGCGTCGCAGTCGCGGCTGCCAGCCAGCCAGCTCATTTTCGTTTTTGTTGTAGACTTGCCAATTTTACCTTGCCGCTTCTCTCTAGCGAAACAGTGTCGAACTTAAAGAGCGACTAACGTGACGTGTCGTTGTCGGCGACGAACGCGCCTGAATTTTTTTTATTATTTTTGCCAACTTCCTACTATATACAAACACATCAGGCAAAGCCAACAACAACAAGAAATAAAACAAGCAAAAGGCAAACCAAACGATACGAATGCCGAAGCAAAGCGTGTGTGTAACATAAATGCAAAACGTGCAAATCAAGCAAAGTGTGCAAAATAAGCAAGCCAAAGGAAAAAAAAGAGAGAGAGAAGGAAAACATAAATACAAAACACAAAACAGTCGTGTGTCGGCAAACAGCGAGAAAATACGCCAGAGAGAGAGAGAGAGAGAGTGCAAATAAAACGAGAGAACGCCGGTCGAGCGCTCACACTTGTACATACACTCTCATAGCGGGAGAGCGCGAGAGAGTTCTAGCAACGCTGCTGCTATGGCAGCTGATTTTTAAAATTTTGCCGGTAAGCGTGTCAGCTGTTTAACGACGGCGACTGCGACATCGGCGTCAGCGTCAACGTCAGCGGCAGCAGCAACAGCAGCAGCAGCGACGTTTTCTCACTGTTACGTTGCCATGTTAGCCACGGCAGCAACAACGACAACAGCAGCAGCAGCATCTGCGAGTAACGCCGCACGCAAACGCAGCCGCAGCACCAGCAACAACAACGGCAGCAAGAGAAGCGCCGGCAGCGGCGCCGCTGGTCGCAAGTTAACCAAGAGCGTGAGTGTTGTTATTTTTTTTTTTCTTTTTCGTTTTGTGTGTGTATTTCTCTTTGTTTACATTAGCGGCGCTTCGTGCACGTGCTGATGCTTTCTGCTGCTGTGCTCCCAGTATACATTTTCTTAACAGGGGTCTGTTAAGCAATTGGGGACACAATCAATGTTAACCCATTGATTGCCCTGTAAGGAAATTAACAGAGAATTTACATATTTTAAAGAGAAATTAACACACAAACAACTTTATTTTTATTTCTATTTTACGTTTGTTTACAGCTTGAATATTTCTCTCATTTTCAAAATGTAAATAGAAATAATGAAGTAAACAAACCAATCTAATTGGGTTAATGACGAGAATAAGTAAATAATAAAAATTATAGAATGTTTACAAATAATTTATGTAGGTCTTCAATATCATAATAATGCTGACGTTAGGCTATAATGTTTCCATCATAAATTTTTCAAAGCGCGTAGCATATTAAATCAATGACAATGACAACGACAACAACGAAAAAAGCCAACTAAATAAAATGCGAAATAAAAAAAATACATAAATTAATTATTCGATGGTGCCTCTGCTCGGCCTTTGCCATGCGTGTTTTCAAACGTTCGTTGCCGCTTCCCATTCATTCGTCGCAACGACTCGTGTCTGTTCGGCTCGCCGTCGTTCAACACGACGTCGGAATCGCACGCTAAAAATAAACGGACATAGTTTTTTTTCTTTCTGTGTTGTGGGTAAGCAATGAAAACGAAAATTTGCGTGACGTCTCTCGACCTTGACTCATCGATGTGAACTGTTAAACTGCGGCTACGACGGCGACTGTTGTTGCCTGGTGTTGCGCGACGGCGTTGCCAGACGGCTGCGATTGTTATGGCTGTTGTGTGTTGGATGGCAGCCCTAATGTCAACGTCTTGCCGCGTCGATGGCGACAACCAGTTTTTAAACACATACAAATGCACAGATGTATATACATATGTACATATATATTATATAGTATGTATATATGTGTGCATTTTGTATTTGCAATAAGCGTTATCACACTTTGTGAAAAAAAACTTGTTCATTGCATGCTCCGAAGCTTGGGAGTTGTGCTGCGTTGCTGAAACGAACTTAGCAAAAAAAAAAAAAAAAACTGCTACCCGATTGCATTTGAAAAATCACCAAATATGCAACGGCTTTTGAGCTGCATTGGAATGCACTCGAAATCGTAATAGTACTCTTTCACTCGCTCGCGCAAACGTATTTATGTACATATATACATACATATGTATGTGTGTACATTTGTGCAGTCGCAGTCGCAGCTGCAGCTGCAGCACCAGCAGTTGCTGTCGTCACACACATACACACAAGTACCCACATGCACAGATGGTGCCAATAAGAAGTGCATACATACGTTATGCTTGTCACTGCCACACCCTCGCACACTACCCCGTACCATCACATAAACACACATACACACGCACACGAATACAAGTATTTATTGAAGAGAGAGGGACGTTGCTCACGCTCGAATTTGGTTTTGTCTCGGCTCGTTCTCGCTACGTCTACATCTGCGTCTCGCGGGCCTTTTCGCACGCTTTTGCTTTTGTAGCTCCCATCAACAACATCAACATCATCATAGATTTATCTCATTCGCGCGCACGTGAGTGGAGCAAGCCGAAAAATTAAGTCTTCGTCGTCGTCGTCGCCCATTTCGTTTGCATTTTGGGCTCAGCTCACAAAGTTTGTTATCATTTGTTTTCTTCATAGCTCTTGGCCCGTTGTTGGTGTTGCCAATTTGGCCCGTTACAACATTCTTGTGTGTGTGCATTTGCGATTGCATTTGCTCATTTTTTCTACTCATGATTGGCAACACTTTTTCCAACGCGCTTCCATCTTTCGCTCTCACTCTCATCATGGCATCGGGAAACGTGCAGCGGGCAGCAACGTCGCGACGTCCAGTGTCCAGCTGTTGTCATGTTCAGCAACCGCAAACAGCGCTGCTACGCGTCGACACCACAAAGTTAGCTTCCTTCCTTTTTAACGCTATTTGGTGCTAAAAGTGACTGCGGCTCTAGCAGAGCTGTTTGCAGCACGAACATTATTAAACTGTTATTCGATGAGAAAAAGAGCTACTTAAATGTAGCTAAGCCGAATTACAAGAACTCTGGTATTCATGCCTAGAACATTTGTAGATAATAATAAATTCGATTTGGATTACTGTATATTTTTTATTTAATTTAAATTGACATACGTTTTGTCGTTATTTTTTATTTTTTGCATCATAATTTAAATTGCTCTTATATTCACACAGTCACACGTACACTATATGTAAATGTACATGCATGTGCATGTGTGTGTTAAATACGAACATAATTTGGGCAATGGCGTCGTCAGCGTCGCTGCCAGCGTCGACGCGCTCATCGCGAAATAACAAAGACGCCGGTTGGGCTGCTCTGCTGCTGCTGCTGCTGCCGCTGATTGCTGGGCAATGATGTTGGAAGTGTGGAAAGAAGAAGAGCGCTCACAGCCGCGCAGCAGCGTCGTCGCAGCAGAGCCGACGTCGCAGCAGCAAGAGCAGCAGCAACTACAAATAGTTGTTGTAGTTTAGTTTCGGTGTTGTTTTTGGATGGGCGCGCGCGGAAGTCGCAGAAATTTATCAAAAGCAACAGAAACCCAACAGGCCAACGAAGGCCGAGCGAGAGAACGACGAACGACAGACGACGACGACGCGAAGCGGTTGCTGCCTGTCAATCGGATTAATTTTTATTGTACATTTCTTTCCTCGTTTTTGCAAATATTTTGTAGTGCTGTGTAGTGTAGTGGTGCAGTTGTGTTGTTTTCTCGACTCCGGCTCGGCTCCTTGTACGCGCGCTCTTTCTCACTCTCTCGCTCTCTTTTTTGGTTTTGTGTGTTTTCTCACCCTTGCTCTCGCGCTCGTGCTCTCTGCAAATAGCAAAAGCGCCGAGTTTGAGACGTTCGTCGCTGTCGCTGTAGCTGCTGCTGTCGTCGTTGTCGTTGCCGTTGCCCGTTGTCTGTGTACGCGTTTTATTGCTCTTGTTCTTCTTTTTTCACCTTCTTTCTTGCTTGTTACGGGCCGCGCGCACCATTACAAATACGCGTATAACAATTTGCTGCCTGCCCCGAAAGAACTGAAAGAAAAATACAAAAACCAGCCATAAACTAAGTACGCGGCGTGCAAAATAGTCGATTATAATCGTTAAAGCGTAATGTAAAATTCGTAAAAGTGCATAGATATACACAACAACAATGAATGTGATAAATTATAATAGAATGTGAAAATTCATCCATACACATACACGCACACACATACACGTCATACACACGCATACATACACACACAGAAGCAAAGCGTATGTGTGTGCAGAAAAATATGCGGCGCTTAAAAAAGGTGAACGGCATTTTGTCATAAATAAGACACACATACATACTCACACATATACAAGTATATATATAAATATATATTATACTATATATTTATATATAAATGATCAAACATATCCACAGACAATACACGTTCACACTCACTCAAACACAGGCATCCACAAAGCAACTGCAAAAAAAAAAAAAATAACTAAAAGAAAAATAATAATTAAATTGTGTTGTGTAGGGAAAGAAATAAAGAGTGCTGGCAAAAAGTAAATATGTAAATAACGAAAAAAAAAAGTGTGTTGGGTAGACATAAAATTTGTAATTCGATTTTCAACTTTGTTCTGTGTCGATTTTTTCTCATTGTCTTTGCTTTTTGATAAAATATTTCACACATGCAGAAGCGCACACACAAATACATACGAACCCTGCTGCTGCATTGCGCTCACTCATACGCATGTCTTGCGGAGCGGCGCTCAGCAGAGTAGCTCGCGATTGCTATGACGTCTCACTCACTCACACACACACACACGTACTCGTCATTTTGTTGCCATGTATTTTGCACGTTTCTCTTTCGCTCTTTTCGCTATTCTGCCATTTTTTTTTCTTATTTCCATTTGCGGCTCAGCCTCGCCGTTGCCACTTAGTTGATAGGCATATGTCTGGCAGCGCTGCGCTGCGCTGTCGCCGACGAACCAGCGAATCAAAACAAAAAGTGGTTCAGTGCTGCAAAAGTCACAGCATATCGATAAGCGTGAAATCGAATCGATCATTTGCTCCAGTTCATGTATAAATTAAAAAAGCATAAATAAATTGATATACAAACAATATAGAAATAAAAAAAAGATTAACGCAACTAATTAAATTAATATTTGTTTAATATTTAATTTGCAGATGTCCGCCGGCGCTCAATTGCAGATGGCCCCACAGACCACATCGACCCTAAGTCATCATCATCCGAGCAGTCAAGCAGCACAGCAACAGCAGCAACAACAGCAGCAACAGCAGCCGCAGCCACAGCAGCAACATTTTGCCAATCATCACAGTACGCAGGCGCAACAGCAACAGCAACTGTTGCCACAGCAGCTAACGCAGCAGCAGCACTTGCAGACGCACACGTTGCATCTGCAGCAGCTCACCACACAACAGCAGCAGCAGCAGCAACAGCAAGCGGCGGCGGCCGCAGCGGCAGCAGCAGCGGCAGCGTTAGCACAACAGCAACAGCAACAACAGCAGCAGCAGCAGCAACAGTCGCTGCATCACAGTGCACTGCCGCCACAGCATCCACAGCAGCTGCAACATTTGCATCCACAGCATCCACACGCAGCGCTGCACCAGCAGCAGCAGCAACAACAGCCGCACGGCGCTGCTGGCGGACACAGCAGCAATCCGGACTCGAATATGAGCACTGGTTCCTCGCACAGCGAAAAGGATGTCAACGATATGCTAGGACTCGGCAGCCTCCAGCAGCAGCAGCAGCAGCTGAATCCCGGATTGCACTCGAACAACGGCGCCTCCATGCTCGACATGCTCAATGTCCAGCAACAGCAGCAGCAGCAGCAGCAACAACAGCAGCAGCAGCAACTGAATAGCACAGGGCCGGGCAGTGGACCCGGACCCGGACCTGGCCCCGGACCAGGACCAGGACCCGCCACCAATGCCAGCGGGAAGCAGCCGCGCACGCCCGCAGAACGCAAACGGAAACGCAAAATGCCCAACAATGCGGACGATACGGGCAACGGAGGAGGCGGCAGCAGCAGCGGCGGAATTGTCAGCGGGTTGAAGGTGGGCAAGTCGCTGGCATTCCGGGACAGCGCCATGTCGAAGGCGGGCGGCGGCAGCCTTGCGCTGAGTCTGGGCGCCGATCGCTGCGCCCTGCCCAGCGGCGGTGGTGGCAGCGGCGGGGGATCGGGTAGTGTTAGTGGCTCCGGGGCGGGCGCTGGGGGCAAGAGCGCGCGCCTCCTGCTGCCGGGCGCAAGCGACAACAAGAAGATCAACGATTACTTCAACAAGCAGCAGCAGCAGTCCGGCGGCAACTCGAGTCTGCGGCCGCACACGGGCAGCAAATCGCCGTCGTCGGCCACGCAGCAGCAGCAGCAGGTGCAGCAAGTGCAGCAGGTGCAGCAGCAGCAGGTGAACAGCCAGGTGCAGACGTCGAGCGCGTACTCCATACACGGCTATCATTCAACTAGTCCACAGACGCAGTCCCAGCCCGGCCAGCAGCAGGTGCAGCAGGCGGGCGCCGACTTTCATTTCGTTAGCTCGGCGGCGGCGGCAGCGGCCAAACAGCAGCAGCAACAGCAGCAGCAGCAGCGCCAGCAGCAGCAGCAGCAGCAACAACAACAGACTTCCAATGCAATGGTTCCTCAGCAGACGCAAATGGGTGTGCCCATGTCGCATGTGGGCGTGGCGCACGGCGTACTCAATGCCGCCGGTCTGGGCCTAGGCGTGGGCTCACAGGCGGCGCAGCAGCAGCAGCAGCAACAGCAACAACAGCAGCAGCAGCAACAGTTGCCCGTCACAACATCGGCGGCCAGTGTGGCCGTGGTGCCCACGCATCAGCAGCTGAGCACGCTCAGCACGCTGGGCACGCTCAATGTGGGCGTTGGTGTCAATGTGGGCGTGGTCGGCGGATTACCACCGCCACCGCCACCGATGCCGCTGTCAATGCCAGCGGCCATCATGACGTACACGAAGAGCACCCAGACGGAGGTGTCGCAGCTGGAGCTGCAGGAGCGGGAGGCGGAGCACGAGTCGGGCAAGGTGAAGCTGGACGAGATGACGCGGCTGTCGGACGAACAGAAGTGCCAGATCATGAGCCACCAGAAGTCGATCGAGCAGCACAAGTCGCACATCGCCAAGTGCATCGATGTGGTGAAGAAGCTGCTCAAGGAGAAGAGCAGCATCGAGAAGAAGGAGGCGCGCCAGAAGTGCATGCAGAATCGCCTACGATTGGGTCAGTTTGTGACGCAGCGCGTCGGCGCCACATTCCAGGAGAACTGGACGGACGGCTATGCGTTCCAGGAGCTCAGCCGGCGGCAGGAGGAGATAACGGCCGAGCGCGAGGAGATCGATCGCCAGAAGAAGCAGCTGATGAAGAAGCGCCCGGCCGAGTCTGGACGCAAGCGCAACAACAACAGCAACCAGCAGAACAACCAGCATCAGCACCAGCACCAACACCAGCACCAGCAGCAGCAACAGCAGCAGAACTCCAACTCCAATGACTCCTCCCAGCTGACGGATCGGCTGGGCGGCAACGCCGGCGCCGGCAGCCTGGACAGCGGCATCGCTGTCGGCAACGCGGCCGTCAACACGACTGGCGCCGGCGGCGTTGGCGCTGGCAGCGGCGCCGTTGTGGTCGTCTCCTGCGGCCGTGGTCTCTCCCGCTCCAATTCGACGCAGGCGCAGCAGGCGCAACTGCTCCACAATGGAGGCGGCGGCGCTGGCGGTGGCGTTGGCGGAGCTGGCGGTGCAGGCGGATCCGGCGGCAATGTCGGCAGCGGTGGTGGCGGCGGCGGCGGCGTCAGCGATCGGTTATCGGATCGTGGCGGCGGCGGTGCCGGCGGTGCTGGCAGCGGAACTGGCGCAGGAGGCGGCGGCGGCGGTGGCGGCATTGGCGGCAACGACAGCGGCAGCTGCTCCGACTCGGGCACGTTCCTCAAGCCGGATCCGGTGTCGGGCGCGTACACGGCGCAGGAGTATTACGAATACGACGAGATACTCAAGCTGCGACAGAACGCCCTCAAGAAGGAGGACGCCGACCTGCAGCTGGAGATGGAGAAGCTCGAGCGCGAACGCAATCTCCACATACGCGAGCTCAAGCGCATACTCAACGAAGATCAGGTATGAACTATGTCCATATCCATGCACATATGTCTCTCTCTCAATGGTCATGTGTTAATCCAACTTATTCGACGTCTTGCAGTCCCGCTTTAACAATCATCCCGTGCTGAACGATCGCTATCTGCTGCTGATGCTGTTGGGCAAGGGCGGCTTCTCCGAGGTGCACAAGGCCTTTGACCTCAAGGAGCAACGCTATGTCGCATGTAAGGTGCACCAATTAAACAAGGATTGGAAGGAGGATAAGAAAGCTAATTATATCAAGTGAGTAGAGGCAGCAGCGACGGAACTATAGGACGCAATTATAGGGACGCACTCATAGCATCCTGATCAGGTTGAGGTCTCTTCAATTAACTTCAATCTATCTATCTGTAACACTTCACTGTTAGCTCTCTAAGGCAAGCGAATAGGCTATCGAACATCTTTCTATTTCGTAATCCCTGATCTCTCCAGGGGATCTGTGGACGCTTTCGAGTGGGGCACTTTCCATAGTTGACTTAGACTCAAACAATCTCTTCTGGTCTTCTAGTTCTCGTAGGCAATTAGTACGCTTTTGCTAGTAGAAGAGGTCCAAGAGCCAAGAGCCAAGTACCGAAGAGCGTGGGATTTGGAGCATATGTTGAGCACACTTTATAAATATATATATTCGTATTCCCATTTCCCTTACCCCAAATCCCATCTAGACACGCATTGCGGGAGTACAACATACACAAGGCGCTGGATCATCCGCGCGTGGTGAAGCTCTATGATGTCTTCGAGATCGATGCGAATTCCTTTTGCACCGTGCTGGAGTATTGTGATGGACACGATCTCGACTTTTATCTGAAGCAGCATAAGACTATACCCGAGCGTGAGGCGCGCTCGATCATAATGCAGGTGAGTGTGGGCGAATCATAATGAATCATATATGAATACATTTCAAATGATAATGATAATGATAATGATAATAATCATTGCATATTCAGGTTGTATCTGCACTCAAGTATCTAAATGAGATTAAACCGCCTGTCATCCATTACGATCTGAAGCCGGGCAACATTCTGTTGACCGAGGGCAATGTCTGTGGCGAGATCAAAATCACCGACTTCGGTCTGTCCAAGGTGATGGACGACGAGAACTACAATCCGGATCATGGCATGGATCTGACATCGCAGGGCGCGGGCACCTATTGGTAAATGAGCAACAATCCACATAAAATATATTCCCATATCATCGATATCATCTGTTCCATCTATAACTAACAATCCGTATCGCAATCTCTCAGGTATCTGCCGCCGGAATGCTTTGTGGTTGGCAAGAATCCACCGAAAATCTCATCGAAAGTGGACGTTTGGAGTGTGGGCGTGATATTCTATCAGTGCTTATATGGAAAGAAGCCGTTCGGCCACAATCAATCGCAGGCCACAATTCTCGAGGAGAATACCATACTGAAGGCCACCGAAGTGCAGTTCTCCAACAAGCCCACAGTGTCCAACGAGGCAAAGGTTAGCAGCCTTCCACATATATCCACATATATATATATATTCTATATGCGAGATGTTGACTTTTGGTTTTCGCTTCTGTTCGCAGAGTTTCATTCGGGGCTGTTTGGCCTATCGCAAGGAGGATCGCATGGATGTGTTTGCACTGGCCAGGCACGAGTATATACAGCCGCCCATACCGAAGCACGGTCGGGGCTCGCTGAATCAGCAGCAGGCGCAACAGCAGCAGCAACAACAGCAGCAGCAACAGCAACAACAGTCGTCCACGTCGCAGGCCAATTCGGCGGGGCAAACCTCGTTCTCAGCCCACATGTTTGGCAATATGAATCAGTCCAGCTCGTCCTAGCTGCCAACTAAACGCAATTCCAATTCATAATTCGCCGCCGCAGCAGCAGCTGCTAGCCACCAGCAACATCAACAGCAACAGCAACAACAACAACAGCAGCAACAGCAACAGCAGCAGCAACATCAACAGCAACAGCAGCGCATCAACAACAACTACAGCAACAATAGCAGCAGCAGCAACAACATCATGAACAACCCATATTGCAATCGGCGGCTGCACACCAGCAGCAGCTACTATGCCACCACATTACTGGATGCGGCCGCCTATTGCTATGAGACTGTGATGGATGCCACGCACTACAAACTGCAATCAGTGGCAGCAGCAGCGGCAGCAGCTTCATCATCGACAACAACAATAACTGGAACCACATTGCACTCACATCAACTGCAGCTGCCCGGATTAGCCATGCCCACGTTGGTGACAGGTGTTGGAGCAGCTGGAGCAGTACCTGGAGGTGGAGCCGGAGCTGGAGCCGGAGCTGGAGCTGGAGCGACAACTATCGGCAGCAACAGCACCACCAGCACCAGTACCAGTACCAGCATCAGCACCAGCAACAACACCAGCACCACAACAACAACAACGACACGCACCTACCTGGGCATGTACAAGCGCTGGCAGCAGCAGCAGCTGCAACAGCAGGCGCAACTGCAGCAGCAACAGCAATTGTTGCTGCTGCAACAGGAATTGCTGTAGATTGTGCCCAAGGACGTTAAGCGCAACACTGCCAACAGTTAACGAGCTCACTTGCTGCATCTGTTGTTGCACTTGCAGAGAGAGAGAGAACAAGAGCGATAGATATGTAGAGAGAGAGAGACAACAACAATAACCAGCAAGAACAACCCGAAGAATTTCCACTGACGCCTCTGAAGCAAAGCGCGCCGCAAATGCATAAAAAAAAATTATTAAAAAAAAAAAAAACAAAAACAAAAAAAAAAACATTACTAAATTAAATACAACTATATATGCATATATAAATATAAATATGTACATGCATACATATATATTAAATGTGATAAACAAGCGTAAAGCAAGAAAAAAAAAACAACAACAACAACAAAAAGAAAACAGCAGAAAGAACGCAAAACAGCAAAAACATCGAGAATTGGTTCGAAGCTAAGGACGAACGCTGAATTGCTGAAACAAGAACAGAAGTAGGAGCAGAATGAGATAGGAGATAAGCATAGAAGAGATGTGGAAAGAAGTGGTGGACAGATGAGGAGAGATGAAGAGCTACATAGTTGTTTAAAAAGGCTGCTAAAAACGTGTATTTTTTTTTTTTTTTTTTGTTAACTATATTAAACACAACGTAAAGAAGCAGCAGAAAGTTAATAATAATAATAATAATTATAATAAAATAATTTAAAAAGCAAACGCAAACACAAAAAACAAAATGGTAAATGTAAATTAGCAACTAGTTAACCACAAAAAGAACGCGCCGAGACTGGCGTCTGATATCCACAAAAGAAAACCGTTTTTCTTTGTATTACAAAAACAAAAATATGATAAAAAAGAGGAAAAAAAAGAACACTAATACTTAATAGTAACAGGCAACAACAACAAGAGCAACAAAAAAAAATTATAGCAAAAATTAGCGTAGATTGAGAGAGAAAGAGATGGAGAAAAATGCAACAGATAACAGATAACAGTAAATAGCAGAGCAGTTGTTACATTAACAGCAGTAAGAGCAACAGTAACATGAACTTAACATACACACATACTGACACGCAATGGGTTTATGTTGTAATGTTGTTCACACACACACACACACATACACGTTTATTTTTAGATCTATGAATTCTTTTATTTTGTTTACTCGAGTTTGCCTTAATCCATACAACTCTCACACATTATAGAAATAATACATACATACATACATTATACAATTATATATACATTATATATAAATACATTACATTACATACATATTATATATATAACGATAATTATGCGAATAATTTGTATACTCTGATTTGATATATTCAAAAACCAATTTGTATTCCTCTACCACTCCCACACATGGCCCGCCCTTCGAAATTGAAAAAATCCTTTTGAACACGATTTTTAAATGAAATTCGAACTCGAATTCGTTTTTGCATTTAAATATAACATTTATTTTGTATCAAAATCCTCTTACATCCCAAAAAGCTAATCGATTATATATTTCTTTCACACACACACACACAAACACCCTGAACAACAACAACAAAAACCCAAGCAAAGTGAAAAAAGAAGAAAAACTAGCAAAGATAAAAAATGGTTTATACAGAGCAAGTGAGACAAGGAGTACACAAAATGAAGCAGAAATAGTTGAAATAATTATAAATAATACAATCTGAAAACAAATTTTGTATATGCCACGCAACAACAACAACAACAACATAAAAAAACGCTAAATTTTCAACAAGTTGTACCAACTCTTCAAAGTATATATATATATATATATATAAAGAAATCACATCTGAAAGAAAAAGAAAGAAAATTACTTCTTATTAATATAATAACTAATGTAATAGTTTTTATTATGTATGTATGTATATATATATACATATATGTATTTATATATATGTGTATATATATATACATATTATATAAAATATTTTTTTTTTTTTAATTTTAAACCATAATTATAATGAACTATGGCGTAACAATGTATTAAATATTAATATCAAAGGCATATTAATAGAAATATATATATATATATACATATATATAAAAAAAAACAAAAAAAAAAACATTTAAAAATATGAGAAAAAAAAAACTACCACGCTAAATGTTTCAATAATATATATAGATGTAAAGCCCATATGTGAAAGCTTTGCCCGAAAGCAAAGCAATCGAAACTAAAATGTTGAGATATGGCTAAGAAAGAGAAAGATAGGCGAGCAAGCGAAAGGGGGAGATAGATAGAGATGCCAGATAAAGTTGATATATGTAGGTTCTGGGGCGGGTTGGGGACTCTTCGTCGGGCACTTTCAATGGCACCCAAATTCCACAGCTTTTTTAAGCCGAAGTCAGAAAAGAAAAAAAAAAGTAAAAAAAAAAAACAATTAAATTAAAGGCAAAGAAGTTAGGTAGCAAGAGACAGAGACCGAGCTGTAAAGAGAGTACAGGAGGGAGCATGAGAAAAATTAAAGTAAAAAAAAAATAAATAAAATAAAACATTTTTTTCTTTAGTCAATACAAAAAATATAAAAAATGAAATGAAAATTAGGTTTTAGTGCGCTAACAAAGTAAATATGAAATATTGCAAAGCGAAACCGAATGAGACAGAGACAGAGACATCGGGCAGACAGAGACAGAGACAGAGATAGGCACACATGAAACAGAAAGCCGAGGCCAAGAGTAGAGTACAGTGAACAGAGAGTAACAGCAACAGCAAAAGCTGAAGAACAAGCAAAAACATAAACAAAAACAAAAAAAAAAAAACGTAGCAAAGAAACTGTAAATATTAAATATACATATATATAAATGTAATAATACAAATAATAAGAATAATTAATTTATGCCTAATTACAATTTAATAAATTCGATGAAAGAGCCACAAAAAGCAAAGCGAAAAATACAGCAAAAAGCGTAAAGCAAAAATCGAGAACCATTTCAAGAGATGCGTACTAATTATATAAATTATATTATACATACATACATATGTACATGTACGTGAGCGTACTTTCCTTTAATTTTAGCCAACAGTCTTAAGTGTGAACTTTTTTTTTCTTATACATATATATATAAATACACACACACACACACACACACACAGACACACGTATATAAAATAAATATATTTTATATATGTGTATATATTTTTTAATTATTGTCACGTAAATAAATAATGTAATTTAAATCTATGTTTAATACAACTATAATTATTAATTTTATTATTATTATTATACTTATAATTATATATTACTATTATTATGGAATGATTTTTTTTCTTTTTTTTTTTTTTTAACGATCGGAGTGCGTGTGGGTGTTGATTTGATTATGATTGGACATAAGCGAACACAGCGAGAGCGAATCTATTTGTAAAATGCACATTAAAAAAATACACACACCCACACACATACATATATGCATATGTATATATGTACATGCATATATTTGAAAAGAAACAAAAACTATTATTTTTATTATATTTTTTTTAACAGTTTCGGTTCGCGAACTGAACACAAAAGCAAAAAGAAAAAAACAAACAAAATAAACAAAAACAAAATGTTTTGAAAAAAAGAAACAAGTTTTTTTTTATGATTTATTTTAATTATGTTTATTTGCTCCCAATTTGATTTGCATTAAATTTGAAGAGAAAATGAAAGAAAAACAAGAAGAAATAAAATTTTGACAAGGCATAAAATAAAGCATAATAACTATTAAGTGTTTAAATAGTACTAACTAAATAAACAGAAAGAAATCAAAATATACATACTTAGAGCCCAACAATAGCATGGAATACAACAAACAAACAAACAAACAACAACAACAACAACAACAAAGCTGGTGTCTCATTTGCAGCGAAAGTCGCAAGAAAAGCCCAAATTAAATTATTTGTTGAGTATTTTATTAATAATTATAAAACTTAAATTGACAAGAAAAAAAAAACAAACAACTGATTATACATATATATTTATATATATATATAATTAATTATTTGATAGTTATGCTAAAAAATTATTTCAAGCAAAGTGGGAAACAAAGAGCATGCGGCTTGCAAAAAGGGCTTAGACTGGGACCCAAAAGCCAATTAAAAAAAAAAAAAAAACACATGATAAACACTTCCCACTGGGTTCTAGGCCACGTTTCTACAGACGAACAGCATCTATGATAACAAAAAAACAAAAACAAAAACAAATACATGAATTATATATAAATGGAAATTGCATTATCATAATGATGATGATGATAATGATAATGATGTGTGCAAAAGGTGCGTGGGGCCCTACCCCTCGAAGTGGGCAGAGGGCGGGGCAAGCGGTTGAGCAGATGCTGAAGATGATATGAGAAAAAGGAAACCCAGATACTAAATTAATAAGTAAAACAAAATGAAATTAATTAATAACAAATTTCAAAAGTAAAACAAAACAGAAAACAAATGAAAAAAAAAAACAACCAAAACCAACATTGAAAATAAAAAAAAAAATACTAAAATGATTACAAAACAACAAAAAAATTTACAAAAAAAATACGAACAAATGTGTTTCAATTGCGCGGATATGCAAACATGCATAAACATGCATACATACATACATACATACACACATACATACATACACACATACATACATACACACATACATACAATACACACAATATATGCATATCTACAGATTTGCCTATTGTTAACTATTCTAAATAGTTAGCCTCCAGGGGCACACATCGCGCCTTCCACTGCGAACTCTCCGCTCGTCCTTCCGCTCATTTGTCGCCGGACAACAGCGCCGCCCGCACAGCCTCAGCCACACAGGCATCCTCGGAGGCCATGCCTGCAAGTGGGTCAAACAAACAAACGCGATTTTTATTCAATTCCATTGAAATCCGATATCTGAGAAGTCATAGTCACCCATCGATTGGAATATGGTTAGAGCCCGCTCATCCGGATAGCTGCCATTGAGTATAACGTCGCCCACCTCGCCGGCTATGGGCGCTGGCAGACCGACCAGCTCGTGCCTGGCATTCTCCATGCAGTCCACATAGACCAGAGATTCCTGATAGATATCGTCGGACACCTCGCCAAAGTGCACCTCGCCAGCGCCCACAGCTGAAAGCAGACAGCGAGAGAGAGAGAGAGAGAGAGGGAGAGAGATTAGTTGAGATAGGAGTAAATGCATTTATGAAGAGAGAGAGATGGTTTATTCTAGGCAATCGAACTCTATCATTATTGTGATTCCTTATATCATATCGCCTAAGCTGATAAAGAAGTTTGGGTAATATAGTCTTAGAGATGGTTGGATGGAAACTTCGACAATTTTTAGATATCTTATATCATATCACTTGAGCTGATAAAGAAGTTTGTGGAACCCGCATAGCAGATAAGCTGTGCCAGACGGCCGAATGTTATGGGGTTTCTAGCATACAAAGAACATGGGATTACTTATCCATCTATCTATTTGTACATGAATAGTTTAGTATACAACAGCTCAAGTGGAGATAGACTTGGCTTACAATAGGCTAATAGTAGACCAATAATAATAAACAATCAGTCATGGGCCTAATCCATTCATAGCTGGGCTGCCTGCAGATCTATTCCTATCTATATGCTGCGACTAATAGGCTATATCTTTTCAGCAGTTCTTCGAGTCCCATGTGGATGCTGCAATAGACGCGAAGAGGAGCACAGGAAGTGGGGGCTAAGCCAGCACGTACCGTTGATGTGGACGGAGCGTTTCACGCGCAGATCGCTGGCACGGATCAGCGGCTCCTTGGCGTAGGTGGCGATGCAGATGACGTCGGCGTCGGCAACGGCATCGCCGGCCGAGCTGCAGACCTGGATGTCGGTCAGCTTTGGGCCATAGCAGCTGTCACTGTCGTGGGTCATGCGCTGGCGCAGCTCGTTGGCCAGCTGCTCCGCCCGGATCTGGGTGCGATTGTAGAGGGTTAGCTTGTCCACCCTGAAGTTGGCGCACATGGCGGCGGCATGCAGCTGGCCCTGGGTGCCGCAGCCGACGACGGCCACGTTGATGCCCAGCTGGTGCTCGGCGCGCGGCCCGAAGCGACAGAAGTAGAGGTATTTGGTAGCCACCAGTGAGGCGGACACGGTGCGCCATGTGGTGATGTCTGTGCCGGCCATCAGAGCCTCCAGCTCGCCGGTGTGCGTATTGAAGAGCAGAATGTTTGCGTTGATGCTCGGCAGCGGCGGCTGCACCTGCCGGTTCGAGCGGAACGATGTGACCACCTTGCAGGCCAGCGTCGAGCGGGCGACGTTGGACGCATCCCCAGCATCGCCGTTGCCAGTCAGCTGATAGTTGCCCACAAAGGCGGGCATGGTCAGCAGCAGCTTGCTGGGATCATTGCTGGCCACGGTGACGTTGCGCGCTGGTTGACTTACATAGGACCTGCCGCGGTTCTCATTGGACTGCGGCTCGCTGCCGCTCGTACTTATGGGCTCATCTCGGACTGGGGCCTTCGGCTTGACGACTGCCTTGAGAGCCGCCTCGACAGCCTCGTTCACCATTGGCCAGTTGAGGACGCGCCGCACGGACTCCGCGTTGTAGAATACGGGAGCCAGAGTGTTCATTTTCAAGCAAATTTTGGTTTTCAAACTAACCGAGAAACTCCGCTCTAATCGGATCTTGCAAATGGGATGACGATTTAGCTAGCATGTAGAGTAATCTTCGAAAGCAAGTCTGATATTGAATGCGCAGCCAGCTAACAGAAAACAAAATACTCTTAGAAATGACCTTATTATCTAATGTAATTCTTAACAGTGATCAAAAGATCATTTCTAACTGTTTACGGCCGTTTGATACGCCATGTAACAGTCAGATTAGATTTAGTATTTTTTAATATCGTATAAATATATCGATATCAGCTTCATCTATGGAAGCGCACTAAATAATTTCGAATACTATTTCATTATTTAGAATATAAAATGTATATATTTTTTGTATATAAATAGTTAAATATATATCTACAATTTTTTATTTTACACTTTCAATGTCATCGTGCAGTCTGCATTTATTATGTTATTGCGCCGAGTGTCGTGTGGTGAATTTTTTTTAGCAACAGACTTGGTATGTTATCTTACAGTGAGGCTGTGGCGCAATTTACATTTTCTGCTATTTTCAACGTACAGTGGGGCTGTGGTGAAAACGTTTGTGCACGACTATTCGCTCCGTTAGCTCACTGCTATGAATTAATATCGATTAATAACAGCTCTGTTGCCAGCGGTTTCTGTTAAGTTATTTCCGTTGCGAAGCTATTCAAATGTTGGCTTATATTAGCAAATGGCACTTTTATTATATTATTACAAATTAAATGTAAGACTACGAAATAAAGGTGAGCTCTATTGCTTGTTTGCTGAAATTTTATCTTGAATCTTTATCTGGATAGCTTGTTATTACTTGGGTACTTGATTTTAATGAGAATTAAGAATACATAGCGTGCGATTTACAACATGTATCTTTACGGGTCAAGGCCTTGTCGGTGTGGAGGCCCTGGGACCCAGGCTTCACTGAGACTATGATAATTTTGCTTTGATTCCTGATCCTTGGAGGGGCTCTATTTATAGTCTTCTTTATTGTATGTATTAGATAAGTTTGATCTTTAATGTGGTGAATGTAATATAAGATATGATTTTGAGGTATTTATAGAGCCATCGATCACATCGCTATGATTTACATTCATATAGGCAAAATCGACATACATATGTATAATATATATATATATATATATATATATAGAACTGTAGACTTACGATCTTAATATATATATATATTAAGTATATATATATATATATATATATATATATATATATATATATACTTAATATATATATACATATATTAAGTTCGTAAGTCTAGACTTCTATTTCAGTTCTACTCGTATCTACTTAATATGTATATTCAAATTTTTATGAACTCAACGTAGCTTGTCTTTATGTTGGAGTCTGTTTCTTTAACAGAAATTTTAAATTGTTAACAGGTTACAGGATTCTGGTAGCGTGAGGCATTTGCTGTATGTTAGGACGACTCTGTTATCAAGTTGTTGAGGATGTAGCACTGTTACAGTTAAATATTGTACTTTATACTTTGCAGCGCAATTTAGATGTTCATAAAAGCTCTCAGCTCCTGGAAAATCCGGGATCTCTCCAATATAGAAACAGAAAACGTCAAATTCATTCTTCACATAGATTTTCCAATCGTTTGTCTTGCGAAGAGAATTTTATACTTTTAGTGTGCATTTTGAGTTGATTATCTAATGGATGATAATAAAATAATATATGTTTTATGCAAATCAAGTTCACATCTTGGGTTAAATTGTAGTATATTCTGCTTGATAATTAAAGAATCGAGCTTTGAGCGCAGCTAAAGCACTTTCATTGAAATGGCTCGCTTTTCCTCTTAGCCCATGCATTTTCCCAGTACCTCGGTGGGCGTGAAAGCATTTTCACTTGTGTGCTGGGAGCGAGTGCTACGCGCAGCCGCAAAAAGAGCCCCAACACGAACCGAACATGCAGAAATAATACCACAAAAGGGAAAACCTATGGCCGGGCTGGGCTGGTCTGGGGCTGGTCGGGCTCTGGGTGGTGTTGGGCGGGTGGGGTTTTTTCTGCAACTGCGGTTGCTGCAGTGGCTGATTCTCGCTGTCGCTGTCGCTGCTGCTGCTGCTGGTTGACGTCGAGTGACATGTTCATCTCGGCATCTTAATGTCGAAACTGAGTCAGGCCCTCGACGTCTTCAGTCTCATTTGCGAAAGTGAAAAGCGTTTCCCGTCGCGGCAGCAGCAGCAGCAGCAGCAGCCACAGCTGATAGGAAAATTAATTTTTGCCATCGCATTGTTTAGCCGGCTGCGAATTGTTTCTCTTCAGCTAGTAATTCAAATTTTGACATAATTTTTAACTTTCTCACTTTTGTGTTGGGGCAATTTCTCTTGACTTGACCTTTTCGTGCAGCATCTGGGCCCCCACCGCCGGCACCCACCGCACCACCCGCACCACATTTTGCGGTAGCTGTTGACGCCTTTGTGGCTGCCATGGCCTTGGGAATTGCATTTGCTGTTGATTTATTTGTGCAACACGACTGCACCACCAGCACCACCAGCACCACAAATCAAAGCCAATTGCCTGTCGCTGCTGACTCATGCAGCCACCCAGGTTCCTGCCTGGAGTCGAACCTGTTGAGCCGAGGCGAGGCTCTCCCGCCCCCACCGCCCGCCTCCCGCCTCCTGCCTCGCACTGGTTCTAAACGCTTTGACCTTGGTCTGATCTCTGGTAAGTGGCGGGCCATAAATTTTTGGCGCTGCCATTGTGCAAGCGTTGCGCCCCAAATCCAAATCCAAAATGCGAATGCGAATGCGAATACGAATACGAATTTGAATCAAAAATTGAATGCGAAAAGTGAATTGTCGCCAACACTTTGAATAAATTGTTTGGCGATTTGGCAAGCGCCAAAAATTAAATGTAGACCAAACAGCGAACACCAAACACCAAACTCCAAACACCAAACACCAAACAGCCAAATCATATGCGAGCACACGACCAAGAACAACAACAACAACAACAACCATATGAGAAGCAAGCGAAAATTGAGAAAAATTCAGCGATCCAATTGCTATTAAATAAGCATAAGCAATAACAACAACACAAATGGCAACAACAAATTATTATTAACAATTTGTGCATTTGCATTTGCATTTGCTTGGGGTGCACACACTTTGTCATTGCGTTTGTAACTGTAAAAGCTGCAAATGATTAAGCATAGTATAAAAGCTATTAAATATATTATTATTATATGTATATATCTCTGTATATTATTAATATCACAAATATTAAAATAGAAATAAAAATATTAAATTATTTGTGCATTAGAAACAAGTGAATATGCTGAAGTTGGGCAGAGTATAATAATTATTGAATATATTATTATTACATGTGAATACTAAAATACATATAAATAAAAATATTAAATTATAAACTACTAGAATACATATAAAAAAATTATTAAAAAAAAAAATTAAAATTATTAAATTATTTGTGCATTAAAAACAAGTGGAAATGCTGAGGCCGGGCATCACCGATCACAAAATACTTATTCAGGGTGCAAACGCTGTTCGATCCCTTTCTGGATTTGCCACACCTCTAAATGGTATATATGTATATATAAGTTAAGGCTACAGTTTAGACCTACTGTTACTAAATTATATAAATAATATATTTAATATAACTAAACATACATAGATATATAATGTATATAAAATATTTAATGTATATCATGTAAATAATATATTTAGTGTAAATAAGGTATATAATGTGAGCATATGAAAAAAAAACTTCACCTGAAGGCCTTTGTAGCTCTGGCTTAAAAATTGTAATCAAGATTTAATTCTTTGTAACAGTAAATAGATAAAAATATATAATATAAATATGAACACAAAGCTATTCATATTCACGAGAGCCCAACTAAGCGCCCCTAATTACTAGGACGTTTTGCTTATATAATATGCCCATTAATAGAGGATATCAACAGTAATTTAGTCGATTTAACTTGCTAGCTTTATAACTGTAGAATATACAATTCTATTCGATTTGCCATGCCTCAAAGGGCGTAGATGTATTACACCATATATATCTCTTTGCACTTGTGCTATTAATGTCATTATGCATTCCGAATTTCAGCTATTATGGTACGTGAGCGATCAGAAAATGTGTTTTCCGATTAGCCACGCCTCCAGTGGGTGGATCTTGGCATATTATATTCGTGAAATAGCGAAGTGCAGTCAGGTGAAGAGAAGGACGTACAGCAATACGTAGAAACCAATA
Source organism: Drosophila navojoa (assembly GCF_054131105.1). Classification (NCBI taxonomy): domain Eukaryota; kingdom Metazoa; phylum Arthropoda; class Insecta; order Diptera; family Drosophilidae; genus Drosophila; species Drosophila navojoa. Next base: position 24,302,438 of record NC_142895.1, read on the forward strand.
TACTCACTTCACTCGCCTGAATGAGCATTAAAATGTAATAATAATATTATTGGCAAATTAATTGTAATTTAATTTAGTTTGTAATGCATTGCTTAAGTTTTTATTTATTATCTTTTTGTTTAGTTTATATTTAATTGGAATTTTCAATATAAAATTTTTCAAATTAAACTTCTATATTTTGCTACACAAATATTTTTAAATCATATACATATTTTTTTTTATATATGTATACATATATGTATATGAGTATATTTTATTACTGAGTAGTCCCATTCGAAGCGCATTTTCCAGATATATACATACGTAGGATAGGCCACATCGAAATCTAGATTTATTGCCTCTTAGAGTACAGCTGAGGTCAAACAAATAGAAATAGTTTTGTATAAAAAAATAATTGTGATAAATGCAATATTATGGGAATAATTTGAAATGAATATTAAGCTATATGCATATATTGTTATTAATATTTCGATGATTTAGATATATTAAGTGACCAAGTCAATATATTTTTGTGTCGAGCAATTTTTGGATCAGTCGTAATATTATTCTTATGATCGCCGCTGTACGTAATCTCAGTTAGAGTATTTGTCACTTTGGTGCATTGTTCTAGTTGTTGAGTGTTTACTCTGTGTGTGTGTGTGTGTGTGTTGGTGCTGGTGTCGCTTGAAGTTTGGTCTCGAGCTGCTGAAAGCCAACACAAATTTTGTATTTATGCCATTTTTTGTTGGCCCAGGCCGAGGCGCTGGAGGCTTTTGAATTTGTAACTGTAACTTTAACTTTAACAGCTATGTTGGCGTATGGTGCAGTTGCTGTTGCTGCACCAGAACGTAGCCGAGCTGCCACACCTTTTTAATGTGTTGCCCTCATTGGCATTGCCTATGCTGAGATTTTTGTTTTGTTTTTGTTGTTGTTGTTGTTGTGTTTTTGTTTTAATGTGCGCCCGCACACTTTGTGCCCACACACACACACACACACACACACACACTCACACATACATATGTGTAGACAAAAAGGAAAGTTGGCAACGCGAATGCGAAAAACTCAACCAGAGACCAGAGACCAGAGCTGAGCTTTGTAGATCAATCTTAGCTGCGGACTTGGACTACCTTTTGCCGTTAGCCGGCGGCGACGGCAGCGGCGCTCACTAAAATGTTGTTTGTCCTTGGAGAATGTGGCGGAAAAAATAGATAGAAAAAAAAACAACAACAACAACAATATTACTAACATATGTAGCTAAGTTTTTATTAAAATATAATATATAGGCACACACACACATGAATACACACGCATATATCTATACATCTATATGGAGCTGTGTGTGGATCGTGGCGTTGCCGTTAGGTTTCACGTTGGCGCCGCACCCATACCGTTCATGCCCCTCCCAGCTGCCCCCCCCCTCCATCCCGCCCCTCCCCATCCGGCCCCTGCCCCTAGCCCCTTTTCATTCATGCCATTCCTTTGGCTATGGCAAACGTCAGATTTAGATCGGCTGGCAATCATTGCCGTCAATAGTCATCAACTTTATTATTGTTGCTGTTGTTGTTGTTATTATTATTGCCATTGCCATTATTGATATAGCCCAGCTCCATACATATATCTCACAGTGCGCCTTTGTTTAATTGTTTCGATTATGATTGTAGTTTTTTGTTTCTGCTTTGTTTTTGCTTTGCTTTTTTTTTTTAGTGCCACGACTTCCGTCTGTGCACTCGACAGACAACTTATTTCACCCGGGTCGAGCCTTATATTGGGAGTCAGCATTTGGCCGAGATAATCAGTTAATAGATTCATTAATAAATTGAAAAGAATTTCCGCTCCTGCATCGATATCGATATCGGCTAAAAGTGACTTAGAGAGGATAGTTGGGAAGGTTCACTTTAAATTTATCTGAAGGATCTATTTCAAAGGGGAATATTTCATTCCTGTCTGTCTGGGAGTGGCTTAGCTTTTGCTATCCAAGCTATTATTTTGCGTAATTTTAAGTAATTAAGAAAAATAAATAATTCAAGACAGGGCTAAAGAAAATTCTGTGGCTTAAAAGATCTACCCTATCATTATCGGTAAAAGATCTCGTCTACAAGTCCATAATGAAACCAATGAGCATCTATGGGTTTCCAATCACTGCCAGCTATTCCGATTGTAATACCATACATCATTTCCAAAGGAAAGCCGTTGGGTACGATCTCCAATGCACAAATACTACATACATACATTGAATCTATAGCCACTGTACCCGGGTCTAGTCACATAATCTAAAATGCAAATGTTTATATAATGCGTGTCTTCTAGGTGGGATGTCAAATAAAAGCAACCGATAGAAGAATAAACAGGCCCCTAACTATTGGGAGAAAAAATATATTATATATTAGTCCAGATGTTTTATATTGAAAATCTATAAATGATTTGATCAAGCATTGAGCCCTGTTTAACTCCTACTTGAAAAATAATTAAATGCGAGTCTGGAATGAATCATTGTAAAAAAAGTTATTCATAGTGTATTCTAATTAATGATTAAAATAAGTAGTAAATATCATTATTACCTAATTATATTTTTTATTATCTCACATATTTATATATTTAATTTTAATTTTAATTTAATTTTGGCCAAAAATATGTGATTCAGATTCAAGACCCAATGTAAATGGTTCGTATGGACTATGCCAGCAATTCCCATTTGCGATTTCAATTACGAAATGTGGATTAGTAATTGATGATTGATTCCATGATATGAATGTATCCACAATACAATCATGGATCATTTATTGCTGCGTTTGGAAAAGCTGAGTCAAAAAACAGTTCTTTGTGTAATGCAGGAAATCAAATTACGATCTCTATTGGGAATCTAAATGGGAAATGGAAATGGGAATGAATAATTTTAATTATTGCTAAGTATTTTAAAATTGCCTAATGTAAGAGTTGAAATTGAATTAAAGTCAATAAATTAATAATAATAAAAAATAATAATAATAATAAATAAGCGAAATAAATAAAAACAAATTATAAGGAAATTCATAAATAAATGAAGAAAGTAATAATAATAATATTAATATTATAAATGTTAATACTAAGAATCAATAATAAATAAAAGTTACAAAAATTTTCATATGTTTAATATAAACATAAAATACTTATATATTTATTAAAAAATCATAATCGGAGGCCTCAACCTCTTTAATTCATGTAATATTAGCTTAATAGAATGCAAGAATTATAATTTGTTAAATAAACGAAATTAAAACTTTTATTCAAATCAAGTAGAAACCTTTAAATAGGAGGAGCATGAACACATGGTAAACCTTCGCCGCTCAGGAATATTGTATGAATTTCAAAAAAAATTTACATACTTATTTGTAAGATATTTAAAAAATACTTTATTCGCAACTTTGTGTAGTTATAACAATATAGAGAGATCGTTTTATTATCTATTTGCATACGGTCACACTTATCTGTCTGAGGCAATAGCTAATGCAATAACTCTTTATCCCACAATGACTTAGCCACGTTTCATGCTCGACGAAATTTGCATAAATTGCAATCGAGTTGGACAAGTTAACGCTCAGATCCTTGCGCCCACAATGACAGCGAAACATTTCGCTAAATGTTTTAATGTTGATTGTTTATCATTAGCATATTTACGATATGCAATCGCCTCCTGCTCCCTTCACTCCAGCTCTCCTGTTCCTCTTGCTCACCCCCTTATTCTCTTCTGGCATGCAACGTTTCACATTCCGTTTCGTTTCAGTTGCAATTTATTTCGTTTTGTCGTTTGTCCGCGAAGATTAATGGAAGTTCTATAAAGCTGATCATGTGAAATTGCTTGATTAATGAAGGCTTTTTCTCTATATATATGTGTGTCTATGGCTATGCATAGATATATTGCTGTTCCAGTTAGAGGCGACGCTCGATCTGTAATCTGTATCATTTAACTTTTTGGTACCGATTATAGCTAACATCGCCTGCAGTTATGTTGAGCAAATTGTGAAAATAACACGAATGACAAATGTGGCCATTAGCTAATGCCGCGCATCAAGCCATTTATATAGCCGAGAGGTCGTAAGTTCTAAATTGTGGGTCAAATTCTTTCCAGGAAAGAAAGTCTATTTAAGTTGTTGTCTGATCAAACCAGATATAAAATGAAATATGTGAAGCCTGACTTAAAATGTATAAAGTGAATATAAACAGAATTGAAACAAGCCGAGTGTTATAGACTGCCGCATACTCGTTCACTTAACGTTTTGGCATTAATCAATCAATAAAGGATGCATACAGTAGTTTATTCATCAGATTTTGTGTATATAATCATTAATTTTAATATTTATTAATGTATATATTAACTTTCAATAGAAAATAGCTTGTATACATATTCATTAAATATTGCATTTAATATAAATTTATAAATATGCATTCAATGCATTCATTTCAGCGCTCAGCCGAAAGTCGCGAAAAAGCTAATGTGAACGCAGCTCAAGCCTCAATGCGCTTTGCTTCACTGCAGTGCTGCCAACTTTTTACCAGAATAAAAAGCTGTTTTTAGATGGAAGAAACGGAAAAAAAAGCTGAAAATTTTTACAAAAAAGCCTAAAAAAAAGCGGTTATTATAGTTTGATTGTTTTTTTTTTTTTTTTTTTTTTAATTTACAAGATTTTTAGCATGCTATCTAATTCTTCGCGACTAGCATCGGTTTCAGAATCGTACGACCTGTTAGTACCTATCATGCGAAGATAATTTGAAGGAACTTTGTATTCATAGCAGCATTTGCCCAGTCTTCGCAAACCATATCTGTGTGTTATATTAAATAAAAAAGTAATATATATATCGGTATCATCTTTTCACTCTCAATAAAATATTACCTTATGCTAAGAATACTGTTTATTGTGCTTAGGCTCATTGAGTTCCTTAACTTGGACTTTACCAAGTTAAGCTGGCTAAATACGCGTTCCACCTCCGCGTTGGACCATGGTAATGAAAACATTTGCAGGGCAACAGCTGCCAAGTCAAGGAATCGGCGGTTGCCGCCAGAATCCTTGTAATTGGAGACTTCATTCCAAAATTCGGAGCTGTCATTAACGTTTTCCCACTTAACTAGATTAATATCATAGTACTGCCGCTCAATGTCGGCTATTCTGTCTACTTGGAGGTGTTCTAACAATTCTGTAATTACTTTTTTTTTAGTTGACACAATTTTATCAACGGAAAAAAACGTCAATGTTTTTTAAGATTTTAAAATTGTCGGGGAGACTGCAGATAAAATCAAAATTATTTAACGGTCGGTAGAAGAATCTGAAAAATTGGTTACCTCTGCTTTAGCTGCTTGATAAGTTCAATAACAAAAGAAGAGCAGCGAGCACGAATTTCTTGTTCGAGGCCTGCATCGATATTTAAAGACTTGATTTTCTTTTCAAAATCATACCCTTTGTACATATCGGATTCTACATGCTCTTTTCTTACAAGTGGCAACCGCCATGTTAACCATGGTGCGCGCAGAGGTTTGTGCAAGACTTAGCTTAAGTGTGTGTTAGTGCTACATATCCGAACGATATACATATTAGGCTAAGGCAATTAGCATTCGATATATACAAAAAATATATACAATATTTAATACAAAGTACATGTTTTCAGTATTAAAAAAAATCGAAGTATTAAAAAAAATCGAAAAAAGCCTAATTCATTTTCAAAAAAAGCCAGAATTCCCGCTTCGCGCAATTCTTAAATATTTCCCGCAATTTGTCTTCGGAAAAAGCCAGATTTGACGGGAAAAAAGCTGAATTGGCAGCAGTGCTTCACTGCCCAACGCTTCAGAGCTTTGGCTTCGCCTTCGGCTTCGGCTTCGTCTTCGGCTGTCGCTGTGGCTTCGTCTTCGGCTTTGGCTTCGTCTCTAGCTGTAGCTTTATCACATGGGCAAGGCGCGCTTTAGTCGGTGTTGTGCATTCGGCCAGAGCTGACGTGAACACGGAGCAAAGAGAGCGTGCGAGCGAGAGCGAGAGAGACAATACGAAAGAATTGAGCAACTAGCGAACTGACGACGGTTTTTTTTTTGTTTTTGTTTTCGTCGATCAATTGCAAACTTTTGAGTGAGTCTTGGCGCGCCAAGTGGGATTCAAATCGTCGCCCTGACGACGACTGACTGCATCTGACTGTTCGATTGGCGCAGGACGCGGAGCAGGAGGAGGAGTGGCGCAAGTGCAAGTGAAGAAGCCGTCGTCAAGCGGACGCATCGTGCTCTCCACACGTCAATTTCGCCGGCAGCCCAAATAAACGAGTGTCAATTTAATTCGCCACGGCCAATTAGCCAAGTTTGTTAATGGCCCTGTACCATCATTATTATTATGTGTAATAATTTTTTAGTTAAACGCCAAACAACAGTTATTTCGCTTGATAAATCGTCGCGCGTTAAATGTTGTTAATTTCGGTTTGATAACAACTTTTCGTTTTCGTTTTCGTTTCATTTTTATGTTTTTTTGCTTTTTGTTTTTGGTTATTGATAATTTGCAAACACGACATGAATTACGATTTACAATTTGAATAATACAAAACAAATATTTTCGATAATTCTGTGCTCACTTTTTGCCCAAAACACAACAAAGAATATTTGTGTGTGTGTGTGTGTGTGTGTGCGTGTGTGTGTATTGTGATGTGTTTTTGGCTCAACCTGTTTTAGATCTGGTATCCCGGACAGTGAGCCAAGTCGAATTCCATCCACACATTGAGGTAAGCTGATTAATTCTTCTCTAATTATAGCCATTATTAGCCAACATTATATATTGTAAGTGTATATGTATGTGCATATATCAAAAGCAAATTTCAATCATATTGATCTAGGCAGACTGGCACTCGCAAAGTTGAAGTTATCGCCGATCTAATTTATGCCCGACCTGGGCCAAAGTCTTGGACAAATGTGTCTCAGAGCTCCCAAGCGTCTAGTTTTCTGCAACGCTGCACACTGAGCTGGCCCCCAGAGGAAGCTCCAAGCTGAACTTGGGGCCAGACAATGCGCACACGAATGAAACACCTAGAACACTGAGCAGCGATAGTCGACGATTGAATACTCTAGCTAACTTTTGACATTATTTTGTGGGTCTTGAATAAAAATTTGATGATTGATATTTAAGAGTTTTGATCTAGATTTATCTGGAGCTTGTGCTTCTAGAGTGGCAAAAATTCATGAATGGGATATTCATGCACTAAATTGAATAAAATATTTTTTGTATGAGTAATATTTTCCTAATTTAGAGTGCTCTCAAGATTAAGAACCTGCTGTAAACCTCTTTACCTTTGTGATATTCCCCTAAGGGGCTTACATGTTTGGTGACTGAATCATTATGTCAGTCTTATACACTTAGGTAGGGTATCTTAGCACACAGAGAATCACTTCCGAGCCAGTTGCACTGAACCGCAACAATCAAGGCGATGCATGCGGCCATCGATGCTCACCGGTGGCCACTGGCGCTGTCAACTTTTCGCTGACCTTGCTCCACACACACACACATACGCACACACACACACACACACACACACACAAGTGTGTAGCAGGTGGCATGGAAAATGCTTGCTATTTTCAGACAGGAAGTGCATTAGAAGCGGAACATTTATGAATTCTATTCTAGATCTAGATTAGTAAACACAAGTCCGGCATTGAATTAAATGTTTTCCTATAAAATAATTTTCCATTTGATATGGGTAGAAAATTCAAGGATTTGTAGTTCTTTGATGCCCCTTGAAAAGGAACTAAAAAATAGGAAATTCAATGTGAATTATGTTTTGCTTAATTAGCAGTTTTGGGCGTGGTCGAGACGAGGAAGTATGCATATTTATTTTTGATCTAGATAGAGAAGAGTGATGATTAAGCTCTATCTGCTTTGGAGTGTCTGCCCATAAAAACTAGAAATGTTTTATTTCTATTTATATTTACCATTAAAGCGAATAACTCTTATCCTAAAACAAGCCTATTCATTTGACTTTGAATATTGCTAGATGTTTTTTAAAAGACTTGAAAATCTTTAGACTGGCAACTGCGATTTGATGGAAGTCAAATTTGTATATCATTGTATGAATCAGCTATGATGAAAAAAGTTTCTGGTCTATAAATTTTGATATCATATGCAATTTGTTCATCTTTCAAGATGAACAACGTGTATATTGGCTCGTCTGAATAGGGTCGGCTACTAAAACTTAAAGATATTGGTATACCTAGGTATTTTATATTATATATCAATGTAGAAATATATAAAGGCATTTTGTATTATTTAATGCTTTAAAAGACATAAGTTAATAGTTCTTTATAATTGTTGATTGTTTGATTTGGCTAAACCTTAAAATACATATTTAAAGACGTAGAAGCGGTGATTAAAAGAAGTTGAATCAATATGTTCTCAATAGAATATCCTATTATATTAATATCCTATTCATTGCAATGAACATACACATAATATAATACATTTTACCTGTACATACATATGTATATCAATTATTCTATTTCTCACACTTTCATTTTCGTTTTTTTTTTTTTTCTTCATTAAATCAATTGGCCAATTTTCGGTTTGGTTTGGCATCTCTTCTCTTCACTTGCCTTATTCTTGTACGCAGCGGAACAGCTGTTTGGCCAAAAGCCAAGTGCGCCGCCAGCCTTTGACCCGACCCAGTTCCATATGTCGCGTTAGCGCAGAACCATGCGAATGGGTCCCAGTTTCAGTTCCAGCTTCAGTTCGACTTGCAGTTGCAGTTCCATTTCCAGTTTGTTTGCCCCAATGAGCGACGCACCCTGCTTGACGCCCACTTTCATTTCGTTTCGTTTCGTGCCGTGCTGTTTCATTTCGTTTGCCACGTTTCGTTTCCATTCCGTTGCTCACAGCCGTCTGCTGGCGGTGCAGTAGCCGCACTCAGTAGACTGTAGACAGTAGACTGTAGACTGTAGACAATAGACGGTAGCCGTAGCTGCTTTGCCTCTCGCGTTTGGCGGGTTCTTTTGAAAAGTGAAATAGAAATAATAATAAATCGGCTCGATCGATCGGAGCACCGAATAACGACTTTTTGGCACGCGCTGCCTTTCATTTTGCTGTGGCCTTATTTATGTGTGCACTCGGTGCGTGTTAACTGTAATTGATGTCCGTGCTGCCGTTGTTTGTTTGTCTATTTGTTTTTGTGTTGTGCATCAAGTGAAGTGAACTAGTTCGAGGGCAGCGTGCGGCAGGCGGCGTGCGGCGTGCTTCAGCTGGAAAAAAAGGTATTTTGTCATATGCATATTAATACAGTCGACCCCAAAACTTTTGGGCATTTGTATGTGCAGTGCGCCCCCTCGATCATGTGAAAGTACTCCAAGCTTTTCAATTTGCGCAATTCCATTTATCAAATTGAATACAAACTCTTGATATATCTTTCTCCTTGGGGTTTTTTTTTATGGACTTTGGTATAAGCATAAAAGTGCAGTGAAAATACATTAGATAGTTAACTATGTACATCTAGCCCCTTGTAAATTCTGCCTTGATTTGCCTACTTCATATTTTGTTTACTTATGAAAAGTGAAAGAATCTAAAGTCGTCATCTTAGGGATTTGTTTTGTCTTGTCTGTGTATATGATATGATCGTCTATATATATGATTATGAGCTCTGTTAATGGTATGCAAGCAGCAAGCACTTTTTTTCTTCCTTTTGGTAAAATACTTTTCTTTTATATATATATACATATATATATATATGTATATGTATATATTGCGTTCAGTTTCTGTTGCTGTTGCTGTTGTCGCTTTCTGGCTTTACTTTGGCAGCTTTCTTGCATAATAAACAAGATCAGCACACAATGTGCAACATTAGGCCAATGTTGGTACGTGGACACTGGCACCGGGCATTGGGGACACGACAACGGGCGCTAAACTGCTAAGAAAACAGAAACCAAAGCCAAAAGCAACAGCAACAGCAACAACAACTACAACAAATCGGTGACCGAAAGCCAAGACAACAACAACAACAACAATAATAATAACAACAATAACAACAATAACAACAACGTCGACTGTCGACAGTGCCCGATTTTGCTCTCGTTTATAGTGCGCTGCTCTGCTCTGCTCTGCTC
>NC_142895.1:27102500-27115000 GCF_054131105.1 Drosophila navojoa
CTGCTCTGTCGCGTTGCCTCGGCGCGATCCTCCCTCCTCCAGCTCTATATCTCTCTGTATAGCTGTGGGCCGAGGTTCGTTGACTCTTTGCTGCTCGCTGTTATAATTGCCACTAAAAATGTCAGGTGCTAAACGCTATCAGCCAAGTAGAACCAGCTACAACACAACAATAACAACAGCAACAACTTGACTAACAAAATTATAATGACAATAAAAACAAATTTACAGATTTCCATTTAAAATGCACGAGGCACACACATACACATAGGCATTTGGGGAAATTAAATGTAGTAGGTACCAAAAATTAGTATCGCGTTTTTCTATCTCTAAACAGCAACTGAACAGAACAAAGGAGATAGACGCATTTTTATGGCCCATGCCAGGGGCGGCGAGGTGCCACAGACCCCATTTGATACACACCACTAACCGCAGCAACACCAACACCAGAGCCAGCCAGCCAGGCAGACCGGAAGCGATGCTTATCGGTCGTCCAGTCTGCGGCGGTACAGGTCGCAAAGTGCTTTACACAAAAATGCAAGCCATTTAGGGATTTGCCAAAAGCCTGAGACCCCGCTCTGAGCTTCAAATACTCTACTATAGAGAGTCGCATGTGTAGTATATTATGTAAAGATGTCATAAAACGGGAACTGATCTATGATACGAACTTCAATAAGTTGCTAGTATTACTACTTCTTATATGATAGGGAACGAGCATTGTATTAGTACCCATACTTATGATAACGTTCAACCATAGTCTCAACACAATTAGAGTATTCGAAATTCGTTGTGAATGTTTTGCTGTTAATTATAATATCTGCCTGTTGTTTTAGCTGTTTGTTGTTAGTGTCGCTGCTGCTGTGGCTGCCCTGTTAAACAATGCGATTAAAATATTTAAATTCGTTTTTTTGGCGAGTGCGAGAAAATTTCTTGAGCTGCGCGCCTGCGCGCCTGACAAATGAGACAATTCCACTGCGACGGCACGGCATTTGCATATAGAACGAATGCTGGAGCGGGGCTGACTGAGGCTAAAGGGGTGTTTCGATCGCACGAAGACCGGAGTGGGAGTGCGAGAGGCAGCGGTAGAGGTTGAGGTTCAAGTGGAGGTAGTGCAAGAGAGGGGGAGGAGGGTGCAGCATTGGGCATATGTAGGCAAGCGTTGCGCTTCGTCGCTCGTTTAATTGTTCCTGTCGCGCGAATTGCAGTTCCTTGCGTCGTTCACATCCATTTCCCTCACCATTTCCACATCCACTTGAGCATATGAAACACGGACCCCGTATTTCGTTTTCGTTTTTTCGGCTTGCGTGTCATGCCGTAAGCAGCGTCGCAGCTGCAGTCGCGGTTGACGCTGTGGCAGCGGCTGCGGCTGACGCTGCCTCAGGCATCGCGCAATTATTAAAATCACTAAACAAAACTTAACCAACTGTTAAAATATAAACTAAAGTGCATTTAACTGTTTTGGCTGTTTTGTCAACAATGCTGCTGTCATCATCATTATCGTCATCATCATCATCATCATCAGCACCATGATGATCACGACTTCCCGCTCACGTACGCCTTTCCTGTCACTGTCACTGTCACTAGTTGTTGTTACTGTTGTTGTTGTTGTTGTTGTTGTCGTTGTTCTTGTTTTCGTGCTGTTGCGTCTGTCAGCACTTTTGACACAATTACTACTAACACACACACGCACACACCCACACACATATTCATACACATACATATACACATTTACTCAATTATAGTCATAAATAGATTCTCATAAATGCTTTAATGATATTTTAAGTGTCGTTTTTTTCGACACTCTTCAGACTTTTAAAATTAGCTACTATGGACAGGTGTCTCTTATAGTAGCTGGATTTGTAAATTTTGTTCATTTTGTTAAATAAAAATATTTACTGCTGTGTAGTCATCATCTGCATATAACCTCGATGAATTAACAACGAGAGATCTTCCTTTCATAATCTGATACCAATTTGATTGCCTCGACTTATACACAATCATCATAAAAGTTGATAACAAATTTGATTTGAATATAGGAGAGTAGTTTTTCGAGATGAACCAGAAAATTTTATGGTAGACTAATTAACTTTTCTGTGCTAAATACTATTTGGTCAGTGCTGCGATCAACGCAGAAGAAGTTGACACAAATATGCTTGTTTCTAGTTAAGGTATGCGCAAATATATAATCGATATGCTATCCCAGAATATATATGTAGATAGCAGATTCCCATTTACTTCACTAACTCTATTAGGCGTAGATCAAAGCGCGTCTAAATTGTCTCTTTTCCGTTCGCTTTTTGTATTTCTAGCAAACTTTTTATTTCAAACACCGTCTTTTTAAGCTAATCCTTAGCATGGTGCCTTTTCCAATAACAATTGTGCCTTAAATGGGCGAATTGATTCGCTTTTGGTTAAATATTTTCGAACGGATTTTTTTGCCAGAATCCATACTTCCAGTCGCCCTATCTGAATAACCTTTTCGCTCTCACTAAGTACAAAAATTGTTTCTCTCTTAGAGTTAAAAAGAGAAAGAGAGCAATGAGCGGGCGAGCATTTAAGGGTACCTACGCAATCTCACTTAAATAACCTTTTTGTATCAGCATTATAAAAGCCTGTCTAATATTTCTGCGACAGTTGGAGGCAATTGCAACCAGAATTAGTGAATTTAGCAAGCAGACTTTCATGAAAATCTTAGACATTCATCACATCTTAAGCTATATATTAATGATCAAAACAATTTTTCTCTTAATTTGTTCACCTGGAGATAAAAGTTTTAGAGAATCTGTTTGATACATTATAAATTAGATCTCATGGATTAAAAAAACTCCTATATATGTGGCTTGATATGAATATTTCAGATTTAATTCCGATTTGGCTTCCATGAAATCCGCATTTCACTTGCAGGCGATTAAAAATACTTGTTATCAACTCTTTTCAGCGCCCGCCCTCATTGGCTGTCTGCCCATTAGGGGCCGTTATGAATGGGCCTCAGTGTTGAGTGCGGTGCTCGGAGTGCGGTCAGTTTTCATTTGTCGGACTCTTTAATAAACTGGCCTATAAATAATTGAACAAAGGCAGCAAACAATTTCACGTAATTATTCTTGGTTAGCATTTTGTCTCTTTTGCTCTTTGGTCTCCTTGAGATTTGAGATTTTTCGATTTTGACTCGGCATTGTTTTTCCCCCACTGTTTTTTTTTTCTCTTCTTCCCCTCTTTTTCTTCTACTTGGTTGATGTTGTTGGATCGTGGATTGCGGTGCGTTTAATGCGTTTTAAATGGTAGCAAAATTTGATATAATTATAATTATGCTACTCAGTGTTGCCGTCGAGTCGAGTCGAGTCGCATTGTTCGTTCGTTTGTTCGTTCGAGTTAGATGCCAAAAAGCGATAAAAGTTTAGACGCAATAATAGACCCCAACAACAACAGCAACAACAGCAGCTATGTCTATAACAAGCTAGACAACAACAACAATAGGAAAAAAAAACTATTTAATGAGACACCCGCGACGCAATTATTTAGAGGTAGGGAAAAGGAGAGAGAGAAAGAGAGAGATATATATATATATAAATTAACGCTAATGCAACAATTGCCAGCGAGTCCATTGTGGTTGCTGTTGTTGCTTGTGTTGTCGTTGTTGTTGCATTAGCACGCGCGGTGTCCTCGGGAGTTTGGCAACTGAATTCGAGACCGAGTCCTTGCTAGCTCACTTCCACTCGAACGCTCAATTAGCCAGGTCCGATTGCAATTGTCGCACTGCGGCTGCGCTTTATGCGTTTTTTATGCAAATGGCAGAGACACAAAGGGGAAAGGACATCAGTCAGTTGAGTCCTGCCGTGTCCTGTGCATCATTATCGTCATTAGCAGTTAGCGAGATCTCTCTCCCTCTCTCTGTCTCTCTGTCTTGCTCATATTTTTCTCACGCGCGAGTTGAGAATGCAAAATCAAATGATAAATTATCGCGCAGTCGACGTCGACGTCGCAGTCGCTGCCACTCAGTCAGCCAATGTCAAATGTAAATGATTATAATTATAATTGTCTCGCTGTAGTTGTATCTGTATCTGTATTTGCGTGTGTGTGTGTGTCTTGCTTTCGCTTTGGCTTAACCAAGCGTGAAATTTATTTAAATTCATTTTTAAGTGTGCGCAAGTTGAGAAAAAAAATATATATATGAATACAAAAAACATATATCAAAAAACAACAAAACAACAAAAAGTCCAATGCACATATTCAAGAGTTGGAATCATTAAAATTCAAATTGTTATAATTTAACAAATTCATTTGATTTATGCACCAGCAACAAGATAACAACTACACAGAGAATGACTCTACCGAGAGTAAGCGAGATAGATGGAGGCCTCATAATGGAGAATGTTAGCGCACTTTTGTCTAACAATCAAGAACTTTGGATTCTACGCTTGCCCAGCTAATTCAAATGAAATTATAGCAGCTCTTATAGATCACATCAGATTAGCAAACATAGGTACAGTTGTGCTAAGGAAGTTGGCTCAGAGTATAATTATGTATGATATGAGATACATATAATATTTATAAATTATAATACAATTTATATAACTAGATATTAAATTGAAAAACTATTTTATTTTTATTTGAAGACAGGCAAATACCGTTATATTGAACAACATTTCAAAACGTTTTACATGGACTTCATATTCGTCAAGATGCTTTAATGAGGCTCCTATAAAAAACTCTCGACTCAAGGAATACGTCCGTCCGTCCGTCCGTCCGTCTCTCCGTATGTTTGAACGCGTTGATCTCAGAATAAATAAGAGCTAAAGAGTTTATTATCGATAAAAACCCTTTTTGAAAATCAGGAATCCAATTTTATATGCTACATCTTTAAAGCTAGAGTTTTCAAATTTTAAATATATATTCAGATGTATTTTATACAGTTTTGGTTTTTGATATAATTCACTCCCACCGCTATACTATACGTTCATACATACGGACAGACGGATGGACAGACAGAAGGACAGAGCTAAATCGACTCAGCTCGTCGCCCTGATCAAGAATATATATACTTTCTGGGCTCTGGCACGCCTCCTTCTGCCAGTTACAACATTTCAATTTTAAGGAAGGACGATGAAAATATATTTTTAAAAAATTATAAGCTATATATACATACTGTTTTACTTATAGCTAACAGAAATTTCAACTAATAATCTAATAATAATCATTTATATATTTTGTATTCTTTTCAAATTCATGATCATTACTACAGTTTTGATGAATATATATATCGTTTATAGTATATATATCGTTGATATGTAGTTGATCTTTCGATTAATCTTTCGCTTCCTTTTCTGCCCCTCTTGTGTTCAAGGGCGATCCAACCCTTGAACACAATTTCTTTGACTATCCCACAATGGAGAAACAAACAAAATAAAACTCTTTTGGCTGATCGTTCACCGATCAGTTATCTGTTTCACTGCTCGCACTCTCTCTGTCTCTTTCTGCCTCACTCTGCGTTTCGGCCTCTTTGCCGAGCTGTCTGTTCGTCGTGCAATTACAACATCAGCGCCTTCACTTAAGCCGGAAATGTTCAACCCCGCCGTCGTATCTCATTGTAGAGCTCCGAATTGTCATTGAGCGAGCGCTAAGCTTTGTCGGAAGTTTTTTACGATGCGACACAGGCTGCGAAAATTGGTTTCTTGGCAACATCATTAAAAGGCCATACGGCCAAAACGGCAAACCGGCAAAAAGTGCTTATGAAAAGCCTTAAAACGTTTTCGTTTACGAGAGGAGTTGGTCAAAATGGACGTGTAGCAGGGCGCTCATTAGACAGACAGACAGACAGACAGAGGCAGGCGTTCTTTATGGCAGCCATGATGGCCAATTAGATTAACAATTGCAAAATATGCAAAACAACTGGCACAACAGATCGCCGTATAATTAGACTAACAACATGCTACAACTGTTGTTGTTGCTGTTGCTGTAAGTAAATGCAACTGCGTGATTGGATTAAGGCCTGGCAAGAGCCAAACAAAAGACAAGCTCAATTCAAAAAAAAAAAAAAAAAAAAAAAAAAAAACCGTGCTGAACAGCCATTTCGATCGCTAATTTTTCGCGTTTATCTCATTATTCCACAGTTTTCGAGCATTTATCTGTGGGTGCCGAGGCAGCGACCCAGTTGTAGCCCATCTATATGTATGTATGTAAGTGTATCCAAATATGGCCTATAGAAAGGATCTCGACATTCAATGCATCCAATTAGAGAACTCTGCGTTCATCTCGTGGCTTCTCTTAGGGGAATGATCGTGCTAAACTTCATTAAATCTTTCTTCTCCTTTTTTCTGTCTTCTTGTCTTCTTTTTTTCTCTTCTCAACTCGTTTCGTTTGCGGGCTTTGGGCTGCTGACTCGCTGGCAATCAACGTGGCTCAGCGCTTGATTATTGGTTGTGAAAACGTCTTTTTTCAAAATTTATGCAAAATTGTTGAAAAATGGTTGCTACTGTAAATGAGCCCTCAGCCCGTCTCTGAGCCGTGCATGCTTTAGTCCCTTGCCTCTCTGCCCCTCTGAGCCTCAGCCAATCTGGCTTTTGCATATGCCGCTGGGGCATTTTCTACATTTCGCTCAATTAACGGAAAGCACGCCTCAGAGAGCCATTTCGCTTAGTTAAATATTGGCTACTGGTTTTCGGGCATGAGCCAGACAACAGCTCCAGCCAATTACTATGTCAGGTAGCTCAAAAGGTTATCAAGTGCCTCAAATGCCATTGACAACTTGCAGCTATATCTACATAGTATATCTCGTCGATCGATCATCAGCCACAGCTGGGCTAGCTGAAGGTTGGATCTGACTCCGATCATCATCAACTAGCTACTGGAAAGTAGTTGTGATGAATGATCATTGCGTAATTATGCATCTCATAATTATTATCAATCTTCAATCTTAACTCTCGTATCTTCGATCTATCTACATAGATATTAGATATTAGGTATCTCCATCCTCAAGCGATCTGTTCTGATCACAAAGTGTTCTGTTCTCTGTCAAAAGAGTCTTTCCGTTTTGTGTATGTGTGTGTGTGCGTGTGTGTGAGCCTAAATGCTTCAACAAAGAATTACTAACGAGGTGTTATAATTATAAAGAGACACATAAACGTGTCCATATCGATCGTGGCGCGTTAATCTGGTCTAAGGGCTCCAATGTCGAGGCGCTTGTCATTAGAATATATTGTTTGAATTTCACGTTGGATTTCGATGGGTTTGCTGCTGCTGCGGCTGCGGCTCCGGCTGCGGTTGAGGCTGCTGCCCGCTGTTGTTGACTTTATTACTCGTGTATCTGTTAGATACTTGCGTCATTTTGCCATTTCATTGATGCTTCGACTTTTCCCCAGCAGCTGAATGGATTGATGGCCAGCACTATGAATGGACCGAAAATCCAATCGATATGCCGGGAATCGAGAATAGGAGCGCGCAGGGGCATGGAGATGGGCATGGGTATGGGTATGGGAATAGATTGTGTAGCACTCGCTCGGGGTTTTCATTGATCAGCTCGAACGTTTCAATTCGATTCGACATTTTGCTGCGTAATTTGTGTTAAGTGGTTCCAGCCCACTTCAGATATCGCATCAGCCACCTCCGCAGGGATTTCGTTAGCTTCCTCATCTTCTCTCAAATGCTGTGTGTTTGTGTGTGTGTGTATATGTTTAATTTTGTTTTATCGATTGAAAATAAACAGAACAAATGTATGGAAGAAAGCCGAGGAAATTAAAATGCGGCAAACTGTGCATTTATCTCATCATGACACGCCCCCACCTATGCAGAGAGTGAGAGAGACAGAGACAGAGAGCCTCTCTCCCCTGGCTGAAGTTGAGCTTGACCAGCTCTTTGATCTAGACCGATCGATTTTGTTTATTTTTGTTCATAATCGACGCAGTCGCTGGCCGCCTTCGCCTCCTCCAGTGTTGATCTCCACTCGGAGCGATCGCTGCCTTTTGATCAGGCGCGAAAATTGTGCGCCTACCGCCTGGCGAAGACCTCGACAGACATCACAGACTCCGCAGCCACAAAGCGTCAGCCGGTAGTTGCTACCGACAATGACGAGGGCGTTTGTACCGTCAAAAGTTTTCGCTCCTGCTCTTGATCATGATGATGATGCTGATGATGGCGATGATGATGATGATGATGACGCGGCATTGCCATGAATAGATCGCACCAAGATGGACTGTCAAGCACACAATGGCCAATCGGTTCGCATTGGCTATGAAATATGCGCTACAACGCACGGATTGATGATGCCTTGCCTTGCCCGCTGCTGGGATCAAGAGCAGATCAGCACTTTGTCTGCCCCATGATCATTACGTGGACCTCGGTTAGCGTATGGCGGATAGCCGACCGCGGCTGATGAGCTGCCGCTAGACTCGCCAGGCAGCTGGTTCATTAGCTTAAATGGTAAGTGGAATGTGTGAAGCTGCGTGTGCTAATAGATCACTTATCGATCATTTGGCTCTGCTCAAATTGCACAAGATTCTCCAATTAAATTATACGAATTTCATTCAATTCCGACAATTGTTGTTCGTTTAAAGCGCCAGAGGAGCTCAGCTCGCATGATGAGCAACGCGGATGAGTCGAGATGGATTCCATTTGTAGCAAATTACACGTCGATGCTACCCACACACCTAACTGAAATTGACTTCAACTGCGACTGCGACTGCGACTGCGACTGTGACTGCGACTGCGACGGCAATATCAAGTCCGATAGCCTGTTCTCTGTTAGTCTAGGTGGGTCTTTACGCTTCACTGTGCCCATAAATTGGTCATTTATATATATAGATATGTATATAAATATATATAGAAAAAGCTCAAGCTTTTTTCCACTGAATTTTGTCCCCTCACTGGAATATCCGCCTTCTCTTCCCATCTCCCTCTCCTTTCCTCTCTCTTTCTGCATATATGCGATTCTCTCGCCATGCGTTTCTCTAATGAAGTTTCTATCGTATGTGGTTCGCACATTTTCTCCCCCATTCGCTTAGTCAAGAGTTTACGAACGGAAACTGGCAATTTGCTAAAAAAATGACAAATGTCTATATGTGCGCAAGTATTGAAATAACAACAGCCTACAACATCGCAGAGCCTCACGCACCCCGATCCCTCTCCAGTAAGACAATGAAGGGGTACGACCGTGTACAGTGACATTATGCGTTTAGTTACGCACTCATTTGTTTCCATTCGCTGGTATTTAGTGCACGCAATGCTCAATTTTGATGCCCAAAGTGCACAATTTAGTGGTCCGCTGGTGACTCTCCCAATCTCTGTATTGGCTGGCCCACCTTTGCAGTTGTGCACGCACGCATCTACCCTCCGGGCGGGCCTAACGCCCGTACTCTGTCAGCCTCAAGTTGTTTGCTAAATAAGCACTTAAGGCTTTGCCTCTTCTCGCAATGCGTCACTGCGTCCATAGATTACTGCGTCTAACCACCTGGGCTGGCACTGTGCCAGTTTTATGACACTTTACAGCCAGCTCAACAATTAGTCCAATTGAGGTAAATTGATTGCGGGCCAACAGTGCATCTCGGCAAAGAGAAGGTAAACACGCGCATCATTGTATAGAACTGTAATGAAAGTAACGGACAGAGAGAAAGAGATACAGACTGAGAAAGAAATAAGTCTAGAGATGGAGAAAGAGAAAAGTAAAAGCTTACATATATGTATATAGGGAGAGAGAGAAAAAGAAAAGAGGTGACTGAGAAAAAAACATGGCTATAGAGATAGAGAGAAAAAACAGAGATAGAAAGAGAAGAGACGATAAGACGTTGGGAGAGAAAAGAAGGGAGACAGAGAGAAAACAAAGAACAAGTAATAGAGAGGTAAATTACAATATTAGGTGTCTTAGCTAAAAACTCTCCATAATATATGCTAATCTCACCATATGGAGAAGCGCTGATTTGAAATTGTTTTAATAAGAATTTTATTATAATGAATTGGAATACGAATTGAATAATAAATCAAAATCCGATCAAATTAATTGACTTACAAAATAGAAATAGAGTTCCTGATGAATATGACGTAGGATATTTTATAATCTTAGTTTTAAATTTGAAATAAGTGAATTTAATATATCAAGTAGAATGCGGCCAAAATCTCTTAAAACATTTTTATTTATTTATGTATCTAAAATTTAAAGCTACAAAATATTATTTTCCTCATTCTATAAGTTCCTAAAAATAACTAAATTAATATCGTAAGAAATTAACATTTTTATTACGATTTGTTTGTGTTGACTGTAAGGAAATTATCTTCACTATCATTACTTTTTGCTAGTAGGAACATCAGTATAGGCCTTTAACATATTCACATAAATATTCAAATTATATATGTATATGTGAAATCAAAATCAGAATTAGATATAATATCCATTCAGATAATTGTTTCGGTATTTCACATGTGCTGCATATATAATTGCTGGCAAACTCTTTGGGGGGAATGACTCTTGAAAATGCTTTTCTCTTGGTGGGCATTTATAAACTGATTAATTATGTAAAGGGGCTTCCTGTCTTGAGCAAATAATTCAGCTTTCCTATTGTCTAGGCTAAGTTTCTTTGTCTGCTGTCTCTTGACTGCTGCTGCTGGCATTTCAAAGTCAATGGCGCAACGTTGACCGGCGCGTCGGTCCCTGAATGTGATCTAGCATACAATTAAAGCAATCGATTTTTGCCGACAGTCACGTCACGTTTTCCCTATAGAGCCAGAGAGACTGAGAGCACGAAAGAGAGCGAGAGAGAGAGGGTATCTGGGGGAGGACAATGAGGCCGCTCGATCAGTTGATCGGTCGATCAGTCGCTATTATAAGATCGTTAATAAGCGCTTGTCAATTTCCAGTAAATGTACAAAAAACGTTTATAATCATTAATAATAGCAATTTTATAATTTTGTATAGAAAACCGAGTCTCAGTTTAGAGTCGTCGCCCCCCAGGCCCAAACGGCCCGACCGGCCCGGACGGCATCCACACCGTCGTTGGCTTTTTTCGGCTTCTCAAGTGCGTCAAACAGTAGCTAACAATTTTTTAAAAGCTTATTTAAATATTTCGAGCCCGAGCGCGACGTCCGAAGAAAAATATGAGAAAACGATAGATAATGAGCACCGACCATGCACGAACCACATCGAAATTTATCATTGAAGAAATCCAAATGCGTGCCAAAAAGAGGTCAAAGTTAAATACCCAGCCAGGGACTAATTGCGGAAGGGAGTTCCGGTTAAAGAACAAATAGTGAATAGTATCACATGCTAAGATAAACTTTGAAATAAGTCGGTGAAATAAAGCTAATTAACGAAAGGCGAACAGAACACAGACTTCCTAAGGGGAAAAGGCCCACTATTTGGAGTAGGAGAAATCTACAGAAGAAGAGAATCGTTCTTGGGGAAGTAGAAAATTATATCGAACAGACGGCGGGAGGTGTTAATACCTACACGGCTGTCCGTATTCGACGGCACAATGTGCCATACAGGTTCAAAGAGTACATTTGAGAGATATAATATTCAGAAAGAAATGTCAACGAATCTGCTTGAAACTAATAAAATGATTATTATTGTCAATGAACAAGAATTGCGCTTCTCTTTGATTGATTATACAATGGGTCGGTCGAAAATGGAAAATCTTTTAGATTTGCCAGATAAGTCCGTACAATATGGACAGCCCTGTATTAATTTCCCAGGTACGTATGATATAGGTACTTTAGAAGAGATATAAGGAGTTCTTCCTTTTCCTTCAAATAACTGAAGTCTTCTTTCAATCTATTCAATTCTCTTAAAAGTAGATACAGAGATCGACACATTGGAAGATAATTTATCTGTGTCTAAAATTGGAAACTACATAAGAAAGGTCTAAAAGAGCTGTACAGCCTTTCTGTCGACTTTTACAATAATTGGCCAATTTCAGGGTATATGTATATTGGGTATATAGTAAACTGGGACCAGTTGACAATTGCGATTGTCTTAGACCAATTTAATTGGCCGGTATTATAAAGCGTTTAGCACATGCAGCCAAGGCTATTAATAATTGCTGCTGCAGCGCACAGATATTACTTGCCAGACGAGGGCCAAAATAGATCAACGAACCCGGGCACGAAGTGCTTGGGGCGTCGCTGTCGGCGAGAGCAAAGCCAGAGGTAGTCGAAGTCAACGTCGACAGCAGCGGCAGCCTCAGCTGCAGCGCCCATTTAAAAACCTTTTAAGTCATCAGGCACGCCCACTTTTAAATGCCGTGCGCAGGCGCCACCCTGACGCCAGCCGGAAACGGTCCAAGTCAAAGCCGAGAAACTGGGACGCGAGGAGAGCTGCGCAGAGCGGAGGTCTCGTGGTTGAGTTGCTTGGTTTTCTACAAGCGTTTGCATTTCCAATTCAAATTCCATTCTCACTGAGCCGGGAAAAGTTGCTGAGCTCCTTGACTAATTCGATTGCAATTAGTTGCAGGCCAAGCAGGCTCGGACGTCTCGCCTCGTCTCGTGTTGAGCTGGGTCGTGCCGTGTCGTGGGTGCGTCATAGT